>NC_090268.1:282406411-282583911 GCF_040414725.1 Anabrus simplex
AACAAAAAAGAAAAGTTTAACTTGGCAACACTGAAAGTTATGTCGATTGAACAAACCAAATTGGTTACCGATTTGGCTCTCGATATAGGCCTATGATTCTTTGACTACTTCGACAGTCTGAAAAATACATTGAATTTCGTCTTATTGATGATACCTTTGGACCATATTGTAATTACTTGTGTTAAATTTATTTTGAGATAAGTTCCTTTTTTAGTTTACTTAAGTATATTTTCCGTATTCGGGACAAATTATGTCGAAGTCTACACTTGCAAATGCTGTCGTGCCTCTGGAAATGCGTGCTATCGTGCGAACAGTCGCCATATCATTCTTGACATAGTGTTCTTCCGAATCCGATCGGACATATCATGACATAAAGAGCCAGTTACAGTAATAGGCTGTATATATTTCAGCGCGCGCTAGCTGTTTGTGTCTGACCAGAGTGACACAATTCAGATAACGTTATCTTAAGTCCCAGTCGGAAATACTGTATAAAAGTACGCTCGCTGTGTGTTGTATAAGCTCATTAAAACCGTTTGTTTCTTCGCTACATAAACTTTTAATGCACTACTAACCCGTTTATAGCTGTGCATACCAAACACATAGCACAGCCACATATTTCGTTACTCCTTACTCGTACGTTTTACAACATTGTTAATGTTATGTTGACCTAACCGCCTAACTAAAGCTGCCGTTGGATTGCTTATAATAATAATAATAATAATAATAATAATAATAATAATAATAATAATAATAATAATAATAATAATAATAATAATAATAATAATAATAATAATAATATATGTCTACCCCTTAATCCCGTTTCCTGATACGGAGTCGGGAATGCGGTGAGATGAAATTACAACACGCTTTTTTACGGCTGGATGCCCTTCCTGCCGCTCACCTCAGTTGAGGAGCTAATGAAGAAATGAATGGTGATGATGGTGGGTAAGGATGTGGAAGGAATCAGCTGTGGCCTATGACAGAAACTGTCCCGGCATTTGCCTAGAAGTGAAAATGGTAAACCACAGAAAACCATTCTCAGGACAGCCGACGGTGGGGCTCGAACCCTCTCGTCTCCCGAATGCAGATCTTGACTGGCTCCAAAGCCATTAATGCGCGCAGCCATTATTATTATTTTATTATTATTATTGGTTTTTATTTCCTACTAACGTCTTCTACCGTTTTCGGAGACGCCAAGTGCCGAAGTTTGTTCTGCAGGAGTTACTTTACGTTCCAGTAAATCTACCGACCCCATGCTGTCGTATTCGAGCTCCTTCAAATACCACCGGACTGAGCCGGGATCGAAACCGCCTACTTGAGCTCAGAAGCTCAGCGCTCTACTCTGAGCCGTTCAGCTTGGCTCAGGCAGCTTTTAATGGATGTTTAGATAATGCAAATTTAAATTTGACATGTTTTGAATGATGACGATCCTCTTTCGTGATGATGGCAAAGACGAATTTTGTTTCGTATCCAATTGCCTGTATTGACCGATATACCATTGAGGGTTCGGTGCAAGCTCATAGTTGTGTTCTTACTAGCCTTAAAAGGCTATATAAAAATATATTTCGTTTGCATATAGCATTACATTCTAATAGAAATAAATACCCGTTAATTCGAAGTAGTAGTTATATAATACATTATCTACCCATCATCTGGTAAGCTATACCTCTTAACCAGCCCAACTGTACCAATTAATTTCCTCCGTAATCTTTTCCTATCCCATCCGATTGAAAGCCGAATCTTGGAAATCTTTGAGACTTGTTGATTCCCTCCATGCCCTGTGCGATGTAACGAATTACCTCTGGGAATTCTTTTCTCATAACCAAGGAATCTTAGCTCGCCAAAGTATAATTCAGTAGGGTGATGGACTCGGAACACAAATAGGTCCATATCCTATTATGGGCTGTCATTCAATTAATTATCCTGATAGATATTCCAGGAGTGCTTTATTGATCGCTACGGCCGCTTCTTTTTCCAACCCTAGCCTCAATAAATAGCTAATACTTATATCTGAAGACGGCATTATAGGAAGGATATTAAACTGGCTTCATGTGCACAGAAAGTACACAGCGCGAATGGTAAATTGATCAAAAATCCAAATGACCTCGACTTCAGATATGTACATTGAGCAAAATCTGAGATATATAGACCTATATTCCTCAAAAATAAATAAATACATGACACACTTACGAGGTTTGTGCTTTCAAATTTGTTGTAATTATATTGTAATCCTATTTGAACGATTCCGTCGTCTTTATGCCTCATTTATAAACTGGGATCTCACGGTCGACGGATGCAGCATCGGCTTCGGCCGAATCGTGGCCACGATTAGACCGTGACCCTACAGCTCTGGGTTCCGACCGACCAACCGAGCAGATGGAGCTTCGGCTTACCGGTGGCCACGGCTCTACTGCTCTACAGCTCTGCATTCGGGAGAAGAGAGGGACTGGGCGAGTTGGCCGTGCGGTTAGGAGCTCGCATCCGGGAGATAGTGGGTTCGAACCCCACTGTCGGCAGCCCTGAAGATGGTTTTCCGGGGTTTCCCATTTTCACACCAGGCAAATGCTGGGGCTGTACCTTAATTAAGGCCACGGTCGCTTCCTTCTCATTCCTAGGCCTTTCCTGTCCCATCGTCGCTATAAGACCTATCTGTGTCGGTGCGACGTAAAGCAACTAGCAAAAAAAAAAAAAAAAAAAACAACTTTGCTCAATTTACCTACTCCTGTACACAGAGCAATCTGCAAATCACCTGGTCTCTCTATTGGCGCACGAGCTACAATCCCAATTTTATTTTTTTTTTTTTTTTTTTTTGACTGGAGAAGACTGTACAAACTCTCTCTCTCTCTCTCAAAAAAAAAAAAAAGACTAAATCGTCATCGGTGTTATAACACATTCTGTATCAATCATCTGTATGGCGTTCACGATACGTGAATCTGAATAAAGAACATCTTTTCTAATATAAAGCATTAAGTAGCTTATATGATATTCTGTGTCATTCTGACAAGCCTGATTAAGACCAAATTGTTAAATAGCCTAAATAACGTTCAAAATAAACGTTTTTTTTTTTCTGTTAGCACCAGTAACGCTCACAAATTCTCATCTCATGTCTATTTCTACCCTGATATTTCTTACTTATCTGTAGATTGCTTTCCAAGCCCCTGTGGATTGGCCGGGATGCGTTGAGAGTGTTGAGAGAACTCTACACTAAATATCTTGTTATTTACTTAGCTCGTGCTCTTCTCCAACGAAGATTAGCAACGGTTTTCAGAGAGAGAAATATTTATTACATCCTTCCCTTTGATTTATGAAACTTTGTGTATTTCGGGGAAAGTTGTTTGTCCGACTAACGTTCAAGATCCTGCAGACCTTTTGTTGGACTTGAACGGTGGTATCCATCACATAAAAGAAAATAAGAAACTGGATGCCAATATTGTTGCCAGTGAAACTATTTTAATGGGCTTTCGTCTGGCTGACTATGCATCGCAGAACTTTCGTGTTCCGTAAAGCCAGGTAGAATATAGGTTTGTTTTGACAGCATACTGAATTTCTTGTATAGAGATATGGTGATGCGTTCTTTTGGTGAGGGCGGGGAGGGGAGGGGAAGGGGTAACGTGATAGATGAGTGAGTTTGTCGCTGGATTCTCACTGAGGCGGCCGTGGTTGGATTCCTGGCCAATGCGCATAGGATTTTCGAAATGTTATGCCCCAGTGGTTCGGATTCCAAGGAAATTGGAGATCCATTGGCTGTTATCACGATATTAACTATTTGTGTGTTTGTGTTCTTGTTCTGTTTTACCTATTGTCTATATAAAACAGTTGTACAGTTTGTACACCAGATTCAATATATGTAATTGATGCGTTTCCAGTGATTGAATGTAACATGACCCGCAGCTATTAGAGTATTGTGAAAAGTAAGGCTACATATTTTTCTCAAAAGGGGTTAGTCCCATGTAGGTGAAAACATGTTGGACAACTTCTAAGAAGTCCATAACTCTGCTTTATATTCTTAAATATATTGAGTCTATGTCGTGTATTTGTATCTGTGATTTCCACACTTGCTGTTAGACTTCGTTAAAACATTCTCACTTATTCAGGGTTTTGCGGATTTGTTCTAGATTTCGCATCGACATACCATACGAATAGAATTCAAACTTCTTGCTTCTAGAGCTTCCATTTTATCAGATGTCCTGGATAATACCTAGATACACCCTATTTTCCTATTCATATCACATACAATGTGTACAGTAGATTGTCTTAAATATGAGGAGAGTGGGAATCGGTAGCGTCACATTGCGAAGCTCTTGATTATATTATATGCTTTGTCCACAGTTGATGCAGTATAGCATTAGAATCATGTTGCAAATTGCATGCCCCCACCCTCTTCAATAAGCCGAGCTGAATGGCTCAGTCATTAGAGCGCTGGTCTTCTGAGCCCAAGCTAGCGGTTTCGATACCGGCTCAGTGGTGCTCCGCCAACCTCGTGTCAGTAAAAGAAATCCTGCGGGACAGAATTCCGGCACCTCGGCGTATCCGAAAAACATCAAATAATTAGTGGAAAAATTGTGTTTAAGAAAAGAATGAAAGCCAGATGTATAACTGACATTTTTCCTTTAAAATGGTTTATGGACTTGTATGTACGTTGCTCTTTCCGTTTTAAGCTGTTCGTATCAGAATTCAATACCGGTACTCAAAATCTAGGGATGATAAAAGAGACAAAAACAGATACTTTTATTAAACAACCATAGGTCGGAAATTGGTAGTTGAAGTAGCCTACTTTTTGAGGTGTTTGAGAATAAAACTACTGCATGTCAATCTAATTGTAATCTTTTATAGACACTATTCGTAAGTGCGTCCTCGTCCTTCAGTACACTTTTTCTAACGACTTGCTATTGCCTGCCGCACACGTTGTAAGACCCCAGGCATGTGCTATAAAGAATACACAGCTGCAATTACCCGACCGACGGGATTAAGTTTTTCTCTCTCTCTCTCTCTCTCTCTCTCTCTCTCCAAATATTGCATTCCAACGTCACGGCATGTTTATCAGAATATATAATATTGATGGTTTTGAAGAATGAGAATATAGTTTTCGATTTTTTCAGTCAATAATTCATTTTAGACCGATGGTTATTTACCGACTAATTTTTGTTTCCGTTTCTTCTATCATCCCTAGAGGTTTTAGTATTGATTTTTAATTCATCTGTATTGAGACGAATGAATCAGCCGGACGGGCCACTCTTCCAAACGCCACTGTCTAGTGCAGTGGGTTAACACTGTTTGGTAGTTTGTATAGGCTACTAATTAATTGACTTTGTAGATATTTCAGTTATATATAACCGAGATCTACATTTCTTTCTAGCTGAGATAAAATGCCAAAAGGTGATTAGGCCTACTTTTTAAGACGTTCTCGCTTAAGTCACGTGTTTATGTGTTATTCCGTATTCAAAGTAAAGTTATCTCCGTACAGGCCATGAAGACTCTTGGAGGGGTGGATGGTAAAGCCTTCAGCTATCCGTAACCTTGGCACTTGGTGGAGTAGAGTGGTTAGCTCTACGCCCGGCCACCTTTGCCCCCATGAAATAACCAGGCACTCATTTTTGGTGTAGGCCGAGTGAACCTCAGGGTCATATGCACCTCTGGAAGTGGAAATCTCGTTTCTTAAATGTTTCGACTTCCTGCCGGGGAATCGAATCTACGTCCCTCCGAGTGGACCGAGCACGCTTTTACCGCTTTTATTGCTTATTCAATGGAGCCAAAACTTCTGAAAAGTCTGTAGGAATCACAAGGTTTCATCTGTGTCCAACATTGTTTACATTTGTGCCAGATTACTCCTCTTTATCTTACCTGTCCAATCTTCCATGGGCAACTTTTTCTCTCCCCCCCTTCCCAGTATTTGCTTCTACTGGAGATTCTTAATTTTTCCCACCTTTCACACCCTGCTCTTCCCTTAGTTTACTTCATACCTCCATACATGAAAAAATCGGAAGTACTATTTATTTAATGTGAAAATAACTTATAATAACACTGATGACCGAGCTGATGACCATAGTGTCCTTAAAAGAAGCAACACCATTAAAGTAAGAAGTAATTATTTCAGTTATGAATGTATGCTTAAATTGCCCATTAGCAGCAGGCAAGGCGACTTCGCAGGGGTAGTAGCATTTAAGTCAGGCTGCCGCGTCGCTGAGCGAGAACACCAAATTAACGTTGCGTATCTCGTGCATGCTTTCAGCTACACTATACGCTTCAGAACATCATACACATTTGATTCTCTTAATTTTATACCTATTTAACAATTTTGCGAATTACGCCTGTTGTTCTGGTGATACGTGGGATTGTGAGTGGAATTAAGACGAGTAGATATTGAAACGAGTCCTTGGTTCATGTACATCGTATTGAAATAGACATAACCACATTGTGGGCATTGAGGCAAGCTCTCACCAACGTAATACTTTTCGAATTTAATGAATTAGTAATGCTAGAAATTAGTTGGATTTTATGCATGCGTGCTACCTTCTGCTCGTGTGATGCTGAGCATTGTGGGAAATGAATGTTAAATTCGCTTTAAGCTTGCTGTATAAATACGTGGTCTATCGTTGGCAAAGAGCGATCATCATACAGCGTTTAGTCATCACAAAGGCGTTTATAAAGTTTATATTTATTTATTTATTTATTTATTTATTTATTTATTTATTTATTTATTTATTTATTTATTTTATCTATTTTGGAACATGTAAAATAACCACTATATTCATTTCTGTTTGTTTCCTGCTTCCTTTCTTGCTTTCCAATAGTTCTTTATTATTTCACTGTTGTTGTTTTTTCCTCCACTCTTCTGTCCAGATGTTATTCCGTTCTTTCTTTTCTTTCTCCTTGAAACCCCTGAAATTTTGTATCAATCTCCTAAACGTTGTTCTGTCCGGTGTTATATCTGCTGTTATTCCCATTTCTGCCATCCCTCTCTTTATACTTTGTATCCACTGGTTGCCATTCCCACTTCTGTAAAAATGTGCTTTGTGAGTCTGGCATTATCCATCCTCATCATGCGACCAAAGAACTTAACTCCCCTCTTCCTGATCGTATCAGACATTCTTTCGTTTCTTTATTTTTGTAGTTGTAGGGCCCATTTTCAGTCTTTGATAGGCTCCAGATTTTTCTTAGAAATCTTCTTTCCTTTTATCTTCTTCTTCTGTGTTTCTCCTGCGTTCATTGAGAACATACACTCTGTAGCATAGAGTCATTCTGGTGTAATTACCTTGTTGTAGTGCCTGATTTTAGTTTTGATAGAGAGACTCCTCTTCTTATATGTATCCTTGGTTAGTTGGTAAGCTTGTCCCAATTTGTTTGCTTCTTTGTCTAGACCATTAATTTGAATTATTTCCCCCAAGTACTCAAATTTTTCTACCGTGTCGTTTTTTCCATATTCTATTATTAAGTAGTGATGGGACATTCGATTCATTTGACTGAATCGATTCATTTGATTCCGTTCACGTTACTGAATCGATACAGTGATCAGATTCACAGCACATTAGTCACCGCTCCTACTGCATCTGCGTAGTATGTGCTGGTAAGACAGCAACAATAGTATTCAGTGCTCGCAGCTGCCATCTGGTCTTCATACTATGAACTCCTTTCTTAGAAAAAAAAATGCTAGTCAGTCTAATACATCAAAGGTTTCCGGTGACGCAGGGTGGGAAAGGTTAGGATTAGGAAAGTAGCAGCCATGACCTGAATTAAGGTACAGTCCCAACATTTCCTGGTGTGAAAATGGGGAAATTACGGAAAACCATCTTAACGGCTGCCGACGGTGGGATTCGAACCCACCATCCCCCGAATGCAAGCGCATAGCTACGCGATACTAACCGCACGACAACTCGCTCAGTCATTTTTGAAAATATGTATTTTTCTATCAGAGGAGGATTTTTTAAATCGTCATATTTTGTATAGGCTACCCGAGATGTACAGTAGCCCGCTGGTTTTCTGATTCAACATACTGTTGGTTAAGTTATTGCATCTATCCACATATGATTGAAGTGTTGTGCAACGATGTGACATATGAACTGAGAGAATACTGAGACGTTCTTCCCAATATAAAACAGGTACTTTTGAGTGGTCATGAGCATGACTCATAGGGCAGGCTAGAGTCGAGTTTAATTGTCAAATGTCAACTAAGTTATAATACTAAGATTCATTAAACTAATATATAGTATAACCTAATAGCAAATAAATCCATCTATTATTTAAACCTCCCTGTAAGAAGAGGACAATGAATGCAAATGGGTATTATTTTCAAATGAGCTGAGCTCGAGAGTCCATTATAGCATACGATTCTTTCAGTGTACCATGGCTCACTGTATGTCTCGCTGCAGCAGAAGCTCGGCTCTCCGCCAGTGTCCAGTGTGCCGATAAGGAGCCGTGTGTATCGTGTGTCTCACTGAGCCGTGCTCGTTCACGATTCTTTCGGTGTGCCATGGCTCACTGTATGTCTCGTTGCAGCGGAAGCTCGGCTCTCCGCCAGTGTCCAAGGAGCCGTGTGTATCTTGTGTCTCAATGAGCCGCGCTCGTTCACGATTCTTTCGATGTACCATGATTCAGTGTCTCGTTGCAGCGGAAGCTCGGCTCCCCGTCAACGTCCAGTGAGTGCGCCACTCAGCACTGTCCGCTGGGAGTAAGCTGAATCGTGTGCCGTGAGCTCGCCGTTCCTGTAAATCGATTCACTCGGACACTTGAATGAATCGATACACTGCTTCGAATCATGCATTCAGTAGCCAACACTATTATTAACACAGTAGGTGAATTTCCAATGTTAATCATAATTTTGGTCTTCTCAAAAGATATCCAAAGTCCAACTTTCTCTGCAATTTCTTTCAAAAGGTTTACCTGGACAAGTGTTGTTTGTATATTCTCAGAAAGTATTGCATATCGTCAGCAAAGTCTAAACAATTTATAATCTACCTCTTTAAATTTCGACCCTAGATTTATCTTATGGTGTATTCCTCGTTTATTCAGCTTTTCTTATTTATTTATTTATTTATTTATTTATTTATTTATTTATTTATTTATTTATTTATTTATTTATTTATTTATTTCCCAGACGAAACTATCTTTACATTGGTCTGTTTTCAAACCAACTTTGCTTTACGGGAGCGAAAGCTGGGTGGACTCATGATATCTTATTCATAAGTTAGAAGTAACAAACATGAAAGTAGCAAGAATGATTGCTGGTACAATGGTGGGAACAATGTCAGGAGGGTACTCGGAATGAGGAGATAAAGGCTAATTTTGGAATGAACTCGATGGATGAAGCTGTACGCATAAACCGGCTTCGGTGGTGGGGTCATGTGAGGCGGCTGGAGGAGGATTGGTTACCTAGGAGAATAATGGACTCTGTTGTGGAGGGTAAGAGAAGTAGAGGTGACCAAGACGACGATGGTTAGACTCAGTTTATAACGATTTAAAGATCAGAGGTATAGAACTAAATGAGGCCACAACACTAGTTGCAAATCGATTATTGTGGCGGCGCTTAGTAAATTCACAGAGGCTTGCAGACTGAACGCTGAAAGGCATAACAGTCTATAATGATAATGTATTTATTTATTTATTTATTTATTTATTTATTTATTTATTTATTTATTTATTTATTTAAGGGAGCTGCGTAGCCGAGGCGGCAACGGCTTACTCTGTTCACCCATAACGATTTGTGTTCGATTGCTTGCCAGGAAGTCTAAAATTGTAGAGACGAAACTTTTGGGAAGACGCTTGGCCTGCACCAGAAAAGAGTACCAGTTTAATTTCTGAAGGAAAACGTGGTCGGTCATAGAGCTAACTACACTATCTCACTTACTGCCGTATTAGGGTAGGCCCTAATGGAAGTCTTTAGCTTCGACTCCTCCTAGGATCTTCATTACCAGTTGACTTTTGTATTAAAACTCGGTGATCATAACTAAAGTTGCCCTAAATCAGTTCCCAAACAATAAAATCACCAATGTGTTTATAAATCTAATCTTCTGTCTTAAAATTAAGTATTTAAGTCGTGGAGTTATTGGTGACATCTCTCCGACGCAGTATTGGTCACTAGATTATAGACATAAAAAGTGAGGAAATTGTGTTTGTTGTGCGTCAAGTCCACAACCAGAAGGCTTGTTGGATCCCCAACAATTTCACCATCAGCTATCATAGAAAACCTACGTGTCACTGAGGAAGCGTACTGGTGAAATGAGTGAGGTTATTCCCTGTTACTTTCCTCACCGAACCTGAAAGTTCTATCTTACATATCAATCTGTTGAGACCGTTCAAATGCAGCCTACACACCAGCCGACCCCACAAACGAAACTTTGACACCATGCATCACGGAGACTTGCTGTATAAAGAATGGTGTAGTGGTTACGCGGTTTGGGTCACGTAGCTATCTGCTTGCATTCGGAAGATAGTGGGTTCGAACCCCCAATGTTAGCAGCATTAAGATGGTTTTCCGTGGTTTCCCTTTTTCACACCAGGCAAATGTTGCGGCTGTAACTTAATTAAGACCACATTCGCTTCCTTCCCACTCCTAGCCCTTTCCAATCCTATCGTCGCCATATCAACTATCTGCCTCGGTGCGACGTGAAGCAAATTGAAAAAAAGTAGTATCAGAAGTTTCAGTCCTCTTTTCTCGTGAATATGTATCAGCATAATCAGCGAGACAGTGCTGCTGTAACAATGAAACAATTATTTTTGACCGAGCGAGTTGGCTACGCGATTTGTGTCACGTAGCATTCGGGGGATAGTGGGGTCGAACCCCACTGTCTGCAACCCTTAAGATAGTTTTCCGTGGTTTCCCATTTTCACACCAGGTAATTGCTCGGGATGTACGTTAATTCAGGCCGCGGTCGCTCCCTTCCCATTCTTAACCTTTTTCTATCCCTTCGTCATCATAAGAGCTGTCTGTGTCGATGCGACGCAGAACAAAACCATGATAGTGCTGAGTGGTCAGTGTAGTCACCTTCGGTTTAGGGGCCTCTGGTTGTTGGTGTTCGCCTTATTACACATCCTATGTTCACCACGTCACACTACAAACTAACGCAGAAACACGCAACATGAATACAGTCCTCCGCACAGGGTTGGCGTCAGGAAAGGCATCTGGCCATAAAACTGGGATTAATTCACATATAGTGCCGACCGCCAGTAGTTGGAAAAAGACCAGGAAGAAGAAGAAGAAGAGGAGCAAATATACACCGAGAGTAAAAGAAAGATCAGTTACGTGTTATATACTCCGCTCGCCAGCTGGGTTTGTAGCAGCACCCGTTACTTAATAACAGTGAAGCATCATTGTTTGACAGTTCATTTCTATCAACAAATTAATTTAATTTAAAATTTCTAGTTGAATTAGCTAGCGATTTCGTGTGAGACGGATCTCTGTCACGAGGAGCCATAATGATAGATAGGACTGACGGTTAATTTTGGAATATTTGATGACTTGGTACGTACGATAATAATATATCATCTTCGACTACCATGCGCGGGTACCTGCATATCGACTTCAATGTTCCTTTTTTACTTTTCCGTATAGTAGAGAAATCAGAATTCTATTGGGTGATCTGTTGTCGAGTTTTAATTAATTATTTTGACAGTTAAGCGCTGCCTTTGTCACCAGAGATATTTTATATGTCGACATTACAACACGGATTGTCGAAGACGTTATTATTATTATTATTATTATTATTATTATTATTATTATTATTAAGCAGGTTTTCATTCCTTCCCTGAAGGGATTTAGGAGTTGGGGAAGGGATGTGTGGATATAAGGAGATGGAAGGGAAGGAAGCGCTATTGGCTAATCGTATTTGTTCTTTTTTTATTCTGTATTTTTAATAATTTTATATTTTATTGCCAACGGCCGTAGCCGTGTTGAAACACCGGATCCCGTGAGATCTCCGAAGTTAAGCAACATTGGGCGTGGTCAGGAGTTGGATGGGTTGCCACGCGCTGTTGGTGGGGGGTAAGGGAATGGAGGAGCGGAAAGGAACTGGCCACCCTACCGCACGTAAACTCCGGCTCAGGAACACCTCTGCGGAGGTTCGGACCTGCCTTCGGGCAGAACAACCCTTACCTTATCTTATATTTTATTGTTATTCAAAGCACACAGTTCGGGATGTTTACAATTTATGTTTTATCAAGATGTACATATTTGGTTTTGCTGGATTAATTTGAGGCATACAATCATAGATTAATTAATTTTTACAGAGAATCATATTACTAGATTGTTTCCACAGTAGCGGTTAAATGAACTAATTGGAGTTGAAAATGTCTATTTGCATTATTTATATACAGTACAAGGTTTTCTAATTCCTGTAACAATTGTTATCATGGATCATATTATCCAATTTCTTTTTTTATTTTGGTGTGAGATGGAGGATACTACTTCCATCCGAGGCTTGTATTGTAGTTGAAAGCAAGTAGAAGAACATCGGTTAAAAAGACAAGAAGAGATATAATTCAGAATATTAAAATCAGAAAAGAGCTAAATATAGAACCGTTAGTACAGAACATACAGAAAGTAAGACTGAGGTGGTTCGGACATGTAAAAAGAATGGGAAAGGAACGGGTAGCAAGAAGGGAACTGGAAAGAGAAGTTAAGGGAAAGAGACAAGTTGGAAGACAGAGAAGAAGGTGGATGGATCAGATTTGGAAGGACAGTAGAGAAGCTGGATTGGATGTGGCAGAAGTAATGGAGCAGGAAAAGTGGAAGGACAGAAAGGAGTGGAGGAGGCTTGTTAACCACACCCGGGCGACTGGAGTGGGACATTGATGATGATGATGATGATGATGATGATGATGGTGGTGGTGGTGATGGAGGATAATAGGGTTGAGGGCGTTCCGTCACACATCACAGTTAAGCGTCACTTATCGAATACGTTTCTTTCCATGCAGTAATAAATTACTCCAACATTAATGAGCATTGGAGTGTCGAAATAAAAACTTCTTTTACAGTTCGATTGAAGCCACTGTGATCGAAATAGTGTTTTTGTACTGTACTTTTCCATTCGTTGTGGACTAAGTAATAAATCTGCTTGTTTATCTTGAAAATGAAAATCCACAGCCTGTTTCCAGTATTCGGCCGCGTCAGAAATGGAATGAATGAAGCCCCCATCTAGCGGCGAGGATAGGAAATGTGCCGGCTGCCGAAGACTCTGGGGCAATGATTAATGACTGACAGATGAAATTAAATGATATTAGAGAGTGGTGCTGGAATGAAAGATGAAAGAGAAAACGGAAGTACTCTGAGAGAAACCCGTCCCACCTTCGTGATATTCAGCACAAATTTCACATGGAATGACCGGGATTTGAACCACGGAACTCAGTGGTGAAATGCCGGTGCGCTACTGCATGAGACACGGAGGCTCTTGCTTGTGTAGCTTCTGTAAATCGTTTAGCTTTCCGGTATTACTTCAGGATTTGATTGAAGAAGACATGCTGAATTGTTTATACCGGGTGTCCACGAAGATATGGTATTCAGCGCGATACAGCACGGGCTGTAATGATCGTAGGAGTCTGAAGTTTCGTAGATACAATATGCTAAGTAATGCGCTCGCGCATTATGCCACAAAGATTATTATTTCGAAGTTTATAGTTAGCATCTCTACGAAATGTCGACTGCTACCATCATTGCAGCCCGTGTTGCACCGTGCTTAGTGGACACTCCGTACACTGAAGTATGGTAATCAACATTTTTTTTACAGTGTGACGTTTTTTAGTATCTCAACACTAATTTGAGAAAGTGAACGTGCTTGCTGAATCGAGTATATGCTTTAATAATAATAATAATAATAATAATAATAATAATAATAATAATAATAATAATAATAATAATTTGCTTTACGTCGCCTCGTCACAGATAGATCGTGCGGCGACGATGGGATAGGCAGGCTACTAGTTGGGAGGAAGCGACCGTGGCTCTAATTAACGTACAGCCCAAGCATTTGCCTGGTAAGAAAATGGGAAACCACGGAAAACCATCTCCAGGTTAGCCAGCATTGTGGTTTGAACCCGTTATCTCCTGAATGCAAGCCGACAGCTACGTGACCCAGACCGCATAGCCAGTGTCTCGGTCAAAATGAATTATATCTACCATATGATCTCAAGGTCGTTGCATTAATTGCGTGATGTCCATTAACTGGGAACTTGCTGCTACTTCCTTTCACTATACAGGAGTCTTCCGGCTCGATTAACTTTTTAAACAACTTTCTTCCCATATTTGCTTCCTCCTCCTCTTCTTCTTCTTCTTCTTCTTCTTTAGCATAAACATAGGATTAAGAACATGAATGCTGGAGAGCGTCCCAGAACCCTAGAAGTACATTTTTAAAAAATTTGCCTTGTAACAAATACAAAGTGATTAAACTAGGGAGATCTGCGTAACTTCATCAGTACATTAATTAATAGCAACCAAAAAATTGTTGACGTTCATTCAATTCAAATAGATTTTGAGGGACGCCGAGGTGCTAGAATATTGACCCGAACTGTGTTGTGGCATTTAAACTCCCTCATATGCCACAACCTCTACCGGCGTCGAAGCCGCTATCTTGGAAACAAAAGAATAATAATCAACAGAATCTGTCACTGACAGCTTCAGTAGTTAATTTATTATTCAGCAAGTTTGCAGTTGCAATCAACGATATTTTCTTTGAAGGATGTGAATTAGCAGGCAAAACTATCGTTACGTATGTTTGTTCCCAGACTGACTTCGCAGTTCAAGAGTGAATGCTGAATGAATTAGGGGTATCTTATTCATAAGCTAGAGGAAAGAAATGTAAAAATAGCGAGAATTGTTTGTGATAAAAAAAAAGTATGGGAAGAATGGCAGAAAGATGTATGTAATAATAAAGGCTAAGTTAGGTACGAGCTGAATAGGTGAAGTTCTACATATGAAACGGCCTGCTTGATAGAATCATACGAGGCAAATGGAGGAGGATAGAAAAGCGACGACCGACCTGGGAGACGAAGATGAGACAATTTTTAATGATTACCTACAAGAAAATAAACGTAGCATCAGAAGAGGCCACAGTGATAGTTGCAAGCCGAGTGTTGAGGGGAGGCTTATTTTATTCACAGAGGTTTGCAGACTAAACGTTCATAGGTATAACAGATAACAGTTTTTAGTGAATTCTTTTTTTAATGATAGTCATCTTCATTACTATTGAATTGTCTTCTGAGGAGAGTGTTTATTGTTGTTTTGCTCTGTATGAACAGTCATCTTTCTTGTGCTGAAAAAATGAGTGTGTAACTTGATTTCAAGCTGAATTAAAATGATTGCAATTTGTACTTCATTTGCCATAGAAATATGAACAGCAAAATTCCGTGCATTATTTAATTAAAATGTCGTGTCTGAGTGTATTTTTATGCGGTATTGACAGTAGCCGTGTTGATAATTATGACGTTTATTACATGTTCTACCAACGTTTTTGTTTGTTTATTCGCCAATTGTGCTCCTGTCTGCGGTTAACGCGCACGTGTATAACTTTGTTCTCGACATTCAGCGATTGTGAATTAAATTGAGTTATGTCTATTTGTTTCATGGATCAAACTTTAATATTACTCGAAATATTACATAGATTTGCGATTGTTTAATTCTGTCGTAGCCGTGTGAATTTTGTGAGTCGAAGTACCCGTGCTCTAGCTAGTAACCCTGTGTTCGATTCTCGGCCTTGATTATGATTGGAGATTAGTACGTTAAAATTATAAAATCCTTTTATTAACAACCACCTACTCAATACAATACATTACTCATTGAATTATAAAATAATCATGAGATGTCTTAAATAATGTTTCTTTTTATAACATGTTTCGTTCGACATAGCGAACATCATCAGCCGTTAATTTACAAAGATTAGGTCAGGGCCCTGAGCTGAAATGATAAAAAATGTTAAGAGTGACAGTGCCATAATAAAAAGTAAAATGATAACATTAGACTTGAAATTGTAACAATATGTACAGATTAACAGCAAGTATTTGTAGTGGAATACATTGAACGATGCTAGTCTGTAAAGTTAAAACAATCATGAGGTTGTTAAAGTAAAAAAATATAGATATAGTGGATCTTAAAATATATGTCAATGCGTGAAGCGTGGATTAATTATTGACGATGAAGTTCTTAAATTGAGCAAAAACAAAAGTTGAAATAGAGTTTATTGAATAGTACGAGTCAAACTGAACCAGTTAAAAGGCGCATGGCGACGAAACTAAGGTTGAAATGACGTGAACTAGGAATTCTGTAGGAGAGCCAAACACAATGTCAGAAGGAAATACAAGTTGAACTAGTCCGTATTTACACGCTAGCAGTAAAATTAATCGTATACAACGTAGGACACCAATGTGGACTCGTTAAAGAGTAACTATAATCTTGAAAGTAGGGAGAGTTCCAGCAAACCAGAGATGGATGGAGCAGATTATGGCACAATTGGAGTTAGAAATCTGGAATGAAAGAAAAGGGAGGAAAAATAAAGTTATGTTATAACGGAAAAAAATATTTAAGACACCTCATGATTATTTTATAATTCAATGAGTAATGTATTGTATTGAGTAGGTGGTTGTTAATAAAAGGATTTTATATTTTTAATATATTGTCCTCAATACGGTTCTATTATGAGATTAATTACATGTAACTTAGATGCCTACCAAGCTACAAAAAGGAATAGATATCTTAATCTCAAAGTCAAGGTCAGCAAAATATCTAGAGATATTCAGTTTTTAAAAGAATGTATGAAGCATGGACTAATTCCCAAATTTCTAAAACACCTTCAAAGAAAAAACTTTTCGACTTCTGATTCACGTAAAACTCAAAAGAAAGTTAATGAATTTTGGTTAAAAAACGAAATCAAGGCGCATTACAAAAAGAAATCGTTCCTAAACCTACAGCTTTATAAGACGCATCTTGAAATATCCTCTAGTATGTCCCCATTACAATGGAGTTCATACTCCAGGTTTGTCAATGAAAAGGTACATGACATAGTGAAGAAGAAACAGACAACATTAGACAATAAACTGATACAATTGCAAAACACTAAGAATAAACAGAGTAGTGTCAACAGTAAAACTAATCTCCCTTCCACCGACTTAAATCATTTTCCTACAACGGTGAACTTATCTAATACCGACTTTTCAGATAATGAACTATCCCTCCTTGATAAAGGCCTGAAATTTAATTGGCCTAACCCGAAAAAAACCGACGATCTGATTACTACAGTCGCGGAAATTGAATCTAACATTCAAAAACTCCCCGTAGAAGTGAATAAGACATTAAATATGAAATAAAGAAAAAGCTTCCTTTTCTGGCGAAGGAACTGAAAACTACCTCGAATCTGACCCTTAGCAAACAAATACATGATGTAAGAAATAAAATTAATAATAATAATAATATCATCGTCACTAAAGCTGATAAAGGTCCCACCATAGTATTACTACATAAAGATGATTACATTAAAAAAACCGAAGATTTCTTCGCTAATATCAGTTTTACTATTATTAATAAAGATCCCACCCCCAAAATCCAACGAAGTTTGAAGAACCTATTGAAGAATCTACCGTTCTTATTACAAGAACACGAATATCAGAAACTTATAATACCTATCTGTGTCGGTGCGACGTAAAGCCCCTAGCAAAAAAAAAAAAAAAAAAAAAAAAGAAACTTATAATAATGAACCCGAAAGTTCCAACTGCAAAAGCTTTGCCAAAAATCCATAAAAAAGACGTACCTATACGCCCTATTATCAACTGCATGAACAGCCCTTCTTACAAAGTTTCAAAATTTTTGCATAATTTTCTCAGTAAACACTTTAAATTCAATAATACAGCCTATATAAGAAATTCCGTTGAATTTTGTGAAAAATTATCGAAATTCAATCTTGAGCATAATCATATAATGGTATCCTATGATATTACCAATATGTATTCCAATATTCCGGTAAGTAAAACTGTCAAGATTATTAAATCAAACCTTTTAAAACACAGTAACCTTAGCAAATGCGAAATAGATAATTTCATCAGTCTCTTAGAATTTGTACTTAATAATAACTATTTCACCTTCAATAATAGAATATATCATCAAAAGGGCCTAGCAATGGGTGACCCGATCTCGGGCATTCTAGCTAATATCTTTATGGATGATTTGGAAAATAGCAAAATAATCAGTAATATTAATGGTCTTCAATTATGGTTAAGGTATGTTGATGACACTTTTGCCATTATAGATACACAGAAAAACGATAGTCACAGTGTGCTAACATCCCTTAATGAGCTTGACAATGATGTCAAATTCACTAAGGAAGACGAGATCAATGGTTCTCTAAACTTTTTGGATTTAAACGTTTCAAGAGAGAATAATAAGTTCATTTTTCAAATATTTAGAAAGCCTTCTTGTGCCCCCATCACTATAAGAAACGATTCCTTACATCCGCAATCTCATAAACAGGCTGCATTTTTTAGTCTTGTCTATAGAGCATTAAAAATCCCGCTGACAACTGAAAATCGCAAAAAAGAACTAAACTATATTAAGGATTTGGCCAGAATTAACGGCTATAATCGCTTAATGATTAATAAAATCATTAACAAGATAAAATAAAAAACCGCAACGAAATTGATTCCGGACAAGCCTAAAAAAACGAAATATGCTCCCTTCACCTACACGAATCCAGGCCTATTTCAAGTTACTAACCCTCTAAAGAAATACGATATTAATATCGCTTATAGAACCCGATATACGAACCGTAATATATTCTTCAATTCACATATAGTTAACATTAATCACAATAAATTCTCGAACTCTGGTATCTATAGGCTTAAATGCACCCATTGTGGATTCTCCTATATCGGACAGACTGGACGTAGCTTTTTGACCAGATACCTTGAACACTACAACGCTTCGAAACATAAAAAGTATTCCGCCATGAGCACCCATATGGAAGAGACTGGCCACAGTTTTACTACAATTGAAAAAGACCTTCAAATCTTGAAATACGTCAATAAAAGTAAACTTATGACAGAGTTTGAGAACATTTACATATTCCTAGACCAGCATTTTAACGGACATCAAAATTTAAATGATACTTCAGAAATTAAAAGTCCAATAATCGAGAAAATTCCAGAACTACTCTCTCTTTTCAAGATAAATAATAATAACTTTACGAGAATCTTTAATTATACAACTGTTAATAATACAACAACTACTACTCTACTGCCCTCTCATGTGACACCCCCTCCACGAATACCCGACCCGCCCAAGGAATCGGTCACCCCTCCTCCTCACATGACTCACTCCCCGCCTCTACGTATACATACATACAACACTAGAAGCAGCAATAAGGTTACTCGCCAGTTTGCTTCACGCAGCCAACGTTAGCGAACACCTCACACTAGTCCCAAGGGTAAGCCTCCTTTTTCATTTTTTTTTTTCGTTATAACATAACTTTATTTTTCCTCCCTTTTCTTTCATTCACACCTCATGATTATTTTATAATTCAATGAGTAATGTATTGTATTGAGTAGGTGGTTGTTAATAAAAGGATTTTATAATTTTAATATATTGTCCTCAATACGGTTCTATTATGAGATTAATTACATATAGATTAGTACGTGGTGTGGAACGTTTTTTTCTCGTCGTAAGGACACACGTAAAACTATACAACATAAGGTTCCGCGATGTGATTTCGAAGTTTATTGGTGAAGGCTCCGTTGTGCTGATTGGATCATTCTTATAATCTGAAGATTCCGCGCTGGGCGACAGTCGCCTCGGACGTGATCGCTAGGGATATTGTTGTTTCCTTCAACTCAAGACGATATGGAGACCTGTACAGAGCACCACTGTGCTTGATTGAAAACATTGGTCGGTATAGTTACGTGACTAAAACAGAGTATAACGCACATTTACGAAATTGACTTACCTTATCCTCTTGTTTGCAGAAAATGGTGATACATTTTAAATTTAAATTAATAATATACTTAAAAGTTTCAGTCCGGCTACTTGGCTGCATGGTTAGCGAAATAGAAGTACGGCATGATTATACAATTAAAAATCACTGAGTATCGGAATACACACTAAGAAACTAACAGACACTAAAGAGACTGCCAGACTGAGAAATGCGTGCGGCAAGCAGGTGAATTATACCTCAGTGTCCACGACATTGGCCAAAGAATATGTACCCCTACTACCCTTCCTCACAGCACATGCAAAGGCTCCACTACTTGCCGTAGCGCTATACAAATCGGTTAGCCGCGGCGAACGGCATTTTGGGCGTATTTACGACAATAATTATGTTAATAATTATAAAAAATAAAGGAAAGAATTAGCAGATAAGACAACAAGGCTGGTACAAATAGCTTCTGTTAAAAAAAATCCTAGTTCCAGCTGGCAAAAGTGGAATAAAAATGTAATGTTTCCTCTACTGCCCCTCTCCCCCACCAATAACCGCTACTGTTTGTAAACACGCCAAAGATGCAAAAAAGAAAATTTAATAACTTATTAATTTATATGCCTGTAGAAATTCCACTCTATAAAAGAGTTGTTTGTATGAAACCAAAACTAATACTGTTCGGCGAAATACGTGTGTAGAAGGCAGACGTCTGTTTGGAGCTTCGGCTGCATTCCGACCAGGTTGTCAAGATTTAAATGATGTCTGTGTATTCGTCGCTGCTGAACACACTAGCCATTGCCGATATGCAGACAACAAATCTAGTGCTGCTGTCCCATACACCAGCCTAGAACTATGCGGTGCAAAAAGAGGTTTACTAATGCAAGGGGTGCATTAGACCGGTAGCGCTGAGTAACATGCTGCGAGCGACCCTCTTCGTATTCTGGCGTAACCTGCCTGCTGGCAGTAGAGCCCCTGTGAAAAATCAGTTGGTAGATATCCCATTCATCATTTGTGCATGCGGGACATTTATAAGTAGAAAGTACGGCGGTCGCGAGCCGCTTGGTAAGTCTCTGTACTTCGAGGCAATGCGTTATTCCATTGATACTTGTATTTTCTATAGTTTTATTAGAAAATAACGCATTGCGAATTAGATCCACTGATTGTTTTAATCTCATAATCATTTTTCATCATTTATTTTAAATTATAGTCAGTGGATACATTTAAGATTTTAATTATCATGTCGTTTTGTTTCATCTCGTACTTTAGGGACTGATGACCTAGCTGTTAGGCCCCTTTTAAACACTAAACATCATCATCTGGTCCATACATTTTCTGATACTGCTGGTACGTAACACACTGGTTCATCATAGTATTGCAGCTATTCGATCCCCACTCTGACGTGCTGATTGGAATGATCAGTGTGCATATTTAACGGAATGATGTCAGAGGCTCGCTTATGACCTGATCTAGAATTACAATTTACCGAGCTCGATAGCTGCAGTCGCTTAAGTGCGGCCAGTATCCAGTAATCGGGAGATAGTGGGTTCGAGCCCCACTGTCGGCAGCCCTGAAGATGGTTTTCCGTGGTTTCCCATTTTCACACCAGGTAAATGCCGGTACTGTACCTTAATTAAGGCCACGGCCGCTTCTTTCCACTTCCTAGGCCTTTCCTATCCCATCGTCGCAATAAGACCTATCTGTGTCGGTGCGACGTAAAAAAAAAGGAATTACAATTTCGGCCTATTCCAAATTATAGCACCACAGTTCACTAAATAATTCAAAATCCAATCCTGAAAAGAGTCGTTTCTTAAAAAAAGCTCCTTCCTCTTCACTTTTATTCAATTCTACTTTCATTTTTTTTAAGAGAAATTAGCAGCGAAGATGTTTCTCCTCTGGATTGGAGGAAAAATTTACCTCCAAGTTAAATAGTTTTCTTCCGCCGACAGTGTAGTGAATTGAGATTTTCCGACTCCTTTTAAACTGATAAGTAAAAGGGCATAGATTGTGTCTTGGGATTCTACACTACTAACCCCCCCCCCCCCCTGAAATTAAAAGAGTGTTTACGTCTCACGATTGCCTGCGCCCTGGTCATTCCAGCTCTCGGAACTTTGGATTGTTATATCGGCAGCGTAGTACTGTTCGTTAAAAGTGAGAAAATGTGTGGTTTTTCATTTGATCGAGTATTTCATACAATAGCATTGCTTTTAATCGCGGCATTCCTACTGGTGTCAGACCTATGCTGATATCAGTGGGGAACCACTATGACTGTTTTTCTGAGGGTGTAAACAGGCAGGCGGAGAGTGAGTGTCTGCCATGATAATGAAAACTCTTCAACTTGATTGTGACTGATGGTAGGCAACAGGGCCTACCATTACAATGAAATTCCCTAATCCAGTCTTCACATAAGAATAGACGTTTGGCGACTTCCCCGTCGCGTTTCTAGGGAAACGTTCAGAGCTATGCAATTTAATACATTCTTACTCACAACATGTACACTACATAACCTAAAATTCTTTATACAATGTAGAATTCCGTTGCGAAGCATGGGTACATCTGCTAGTTACCAATATATTTGAAGACATAGTACAGGGGAAGAAAAGAAGAGGCCACCCTAGGAAATATACATTGAAGAGACCAAGGAAAAAAGGGGATTCAGAATTTACGTGACGATGAAATGAGCGGCGCAAGATGTAGATAAATGGGTGTATCGACAAGACATTTAGATAGGGTCGCTGTCGGGAAAGACATCCGGGCTTACTACTGGGCTTAATCTACGTAGACTATAGTGGTCTAGGGAAAAGGCTGGAAAGAATTATACTTTAAGTGTTTCTAATTTTTCAGGCAGTTTACTACTATGTACAGTCAACTGCACACAAATTGGCCGGCAAACACATATGTAATTTTATACATTCTCGAAACGCGAGGATATTTGTAAACTGTGGATAACCAATGGCCGAAGAGATGATACTTGGAATCCTGCCACGTGCACGATATGTTCATGCTATTTCAAACAAGAGGCTTTCGAAAGAAAGTCGTACTTAGCGACGGTCAATTTTCGTGCGGTTGAGTGGACACTAAACTTCGAATGATCAGAGCTCCATTGGCGCGACATTTCTGCAGCTTACCAACCACACACAACACTATCCTGCATCACGATAACACACAGCTTTCCATGCACGACATTTTGCATACGAACCTGAAGTTATGGTCGCTCGAACAGAAGAATGAGCGCGTAGTACTGTGTGTTCCCCGCACTTAATATTTTATCAGATTCAAACTATGAAGATAAAATTCATCCCCCATGTAGATACAAACCCTTTGGATGCCCACGATAAACATCTATAGGTTCAATTATTGTTTCTGAGAAAAGTGTATCTGCAAGCAACTTAACAATAACATGTTTTTGTTTGTTTCTTTGTTTTTGAGCGACTATACATCAGTACAGTAAATAACTATCGTCATCCTGCTACAGTTAGCGTTTCCGCTTCTAGGCAATGTTTAAATGACCATACTTCGTTTCGCAGTGGTCGCCCTTAAAGTGCTTGATCGGGCAGGAATTTGTGTATTTAACATGATTCAGCCGACCTTCTGGCCCCCAGAAACCTGGGTTCGATTCCCGGATAGGTCATGAAAGTTTAATCGTAAGCATTTAATTCTTTGGGTTCGGAGATTGGATGTTTGTGCCGTTCCCAACATTCCTGCAACTTACACACCACATACAACACTATCATAAATTACGATAACACACAGCTTTCCTTACATGACAGACACTGCCCACCACCATCGGAGGGTCTGACGAACAAGTGATTCATCCGGCCGAAATAGCCACACAAAATTATCATACAGTGTTAAATGAGCGCTATTTGCCTTTTATTCTTTATTGAAGTCCATTGAACAAAATGTTCCTCTTCCAGCTGGAAAAAAGAAGTTTCTTACTTTTTTTTTGCTAGTTGTTTTACGTCACACCGACACAGATAGGTCTTACGGCGACGATGGGACAGGAAAAGGCTAGGAGTGGGAAGGAAGCGGCCGTGGCCTTAATTAAGGTACAGCCCCAGCATTTGCCTGGTGTGAAAATGGGAAAACCCACGGAAAACCATTTTCAGGGCTGCCGACAGTGGGGTTCGAACCTACTATCTCCCGAATACTGGATACTGGCCGCACAAGCGACTGCAGCTATCGAGCTCAGTGAAGTCTCTTACTAAGAGTCTGTCTGTTCTCAATCTTCCAGTGAATATAGCCCCAGGCCACCTCAGACTGTTTTAATCATCTTTATCTCAAGGAGTAATCATACGAATAATTAAGTCATGATCTTTTCATCCACCGAGAATCCCCCTCCGGTGAGTGATTATTGTGTTAGAGGTCAATGATTCTATTCCAGCTCATAGTAGGATTATTTTGTTAGGCAATCCCTCTATCATTGGCAACAAAAAGGGTCACCACCTTACTTATGCTGGTCAAGAGAGTTTCCGTAAGTTCTGTTTGGATTAGCCAGAAAACTCAAAGAGAAAAGAAAACAATGCTCCGTACATAACTTGAACGATATTTTAAGATTAACATTTACTTAAAATTCAATGAAATTTTTTGTTATATATTTATTTCTTTATTTTAAATTTTTGTAACACACAGTAATTGTCGTGTGAGAGATTAATCTTCCCCCACCTCCATTTTCTTTAATTGTTCGGTTCCTTTTATTTTCACCGTTGTTATTTTGGACTAGAACGTGAATGACATGAACTCCATGGTCATGGGGCGTTCGAATCCTGCCCAGTAAGAAATGTTCAGTATCTAAAACAAAACCCTGTGTTTTAAGATTACACGTATAACGATTAACTCCATGGCTAATGATCAGGAAATTTAAACCCACTAAAACCAGACGCAAATCCCAGCACTATTTCGGTGTGAGAGTTATAAAAAAATTTAAAAAAAACACTTACAGGATTGCCGCGTAAGCGCCTAATTTGGAGCCCATGCTACGCTCGTTTTAAATGTTCTCCCATCCTGGCTTTAGATGCAGTTGATAAATATGCAAGTGAGAGTGCTTTGACCTGCTGCGCCCTACTTCGAATCATCATATATCTGAATGTCTACAAACCAGAACAATGGTTGTGCTTTGTATATTGTATATTGCTATAGATGTTGGGAATTTTTTTTCAAGCATTGTACTAGAAATAATTTCCAGCCAATGAATTAATTTGTGCTGAAGGGTAGCAATAACAGCCAGATAACATTACTTAGATATTTTTTAAAGAAAATAATACATGTAAATAATACAGTGTTTCACAATTTAACATGTTTTTTTCCCTTTGAAAATTCATTTCAAGGGATCCATTAATTTTGCCGGTCATTGTATTTGGCAAAGAATCACAGTCAAGCTGTCCTTTAATTGGTGTGTCCGGGCGTTAGGAGATAAAATGCCACGGAAGTACGGTATATTATTGCTTCACAAATCTTGTGTATGGTGTTGAAATATCGTACAATGCACACGTGGTTCTCGCCTGCGAAATGATTGAGCGACTCTGTGGTACACAGAATTTAACGTTAGCATGTTTGGTCGCCGAATGCACTCTCATATAAAAGCGTGTATTCAAGCGAGCATGCACGAATTATTGCCACTTTATGAACTGTTATATAGTGGACTGTTTTATGTAATATTAATATTATAGATTAGGGATTTTCCTTACTTGCTGTCTTTTTTTTAAATCAGACAGTTACGTTTCTCCAGAAATAAGCAGTGGCAACTGCAGTGATTGCGAATGTATTTGGAACAAGGCTCAAAAGTAACTTGCGATCAAATTCGAAGTTCATGATAGATTATGAAGGCGTCTTCATGGGGTGTAACAGTACAAAAGCATATCAATTAAGACCGCCAACACTGAGTTAATAAAGATTTTACTGGGAGCATCTTTAACAGTATTTTACTCAAAAATTGAGACATGTTTGTGTCGTGTCTCGTGCACTTACCTTATATTGCTCGCGTGCTGGCATGGTTTAAGTACTTCCTCGCAGTTCTGCTTCCTTACTTTTGATGCCGCGTAGATGACGTCACTGCACTGTATACCACGTGTTGCTTGTTTGTAAATATAAACCGTTTGTCTTTTAAACTAACACAGTAGTAATATTGAATTGATACTGATGATAGCAAAGATGAAACTCGCTGATTTTTGACATTCCGCTTTATGACACAACAAACACTTTGGAGGGTAAGTCTAAAGTGACTTCACTAACACACAACAGTGGCTTGCTCTCCTTGCGGTGTTGTGTCAGACTAGCCGACAGCTGAACTGGAGTAACTGATATAAGAGAGGACGAGCGCGCGTGTGTATAGTGTGCCGGCCGGCTTACAAACTCACGGGCTATCAGCTGGCACGTGGCCCAGCCCCTCGACCCCACCACTCAGCGCGCAGGTGGCGGTGGGGGGCAGATGTTCAGTGGTTGTAGCTTGCGAGTTCATTCAGTGCAGCGGGAGGTGTCTCAGTCTTCAGGACGTGAGTCGCTGTTCGTCCCTGTAAATACAAACCACCATATTTAACTCTGGTATTTAGTTAAGTAGATAATCAATCTCTACGCTAGCTTTGGGCGGGGCTTTACGAGTTCTGTTTCAATTCATTGGGGAGAATTTCTCTGCGCTACTTGTACTTGATCTAAGAGAACTGTAGCTTTTAGGTGGATCCATAATCATAAAAAGACAAAGCTATGTGATTCACAATATAATAGTGAACAAATATAAATGTGGCCTCTCTCAGCAAAAATTAAGTTTTATTAGACCGTAATTGATAATTTCAAAGAAATACGGAATTCCTAATAGCGTTTAAAGCCATTCGATATTATCTCAGCCCCGATGAATATGACCTGTCATAATTATTCCTCTGTGTGTGAGTGTGTGTATGTGTGTGTTTTAAATAAAGGTGAGTGAATATAGTGAGTGCGAGTGAAATTCGAAGAAAACAACTAAATTTATTAACAAATGTTTAGTTCCATGAAGATATGAGTCCGAAAAAATATTGACTGTTAGACCCTCCATGGGGTCAGTAGTCAAGTTGTTTTGTCCCTTTAAAGGAGGATGGCAGTCGACACTACTATACCAGACATTCGGTCTTGTGGTGCCTGCTACAGCACAGCTGTTGAAGGAATTTTTCAACGATGCACGTGCAGTTCGGCTCAGACATAGCAGCTCTTTGAGCGTTCCGTGTGCTGTTCCATAACATGGCGCGCTGCCAAGATGGCGCAGGCGCGTCGTATGCTAGCGTAGTACGGGACAAATTTCACCCTTGACGACACAGATTTGAGGTCCTGTGGATGGAACTTCCTTGGGTCAATCTTACAAAAATGCTCATAAGAGAATTAAAAGCCAAAGCTTCACGAGTACAGATTTTCAGAAAAATGGAATCGTGGACGTCCATTTTGGAATCTGTGTCTATATTTTGTTTTTATGGAGTCCAAGGTAACGGATATGTGTACTTATTCAGTACGTGTTACACCGTGAGATCTCTTCATTCGCTTCTAAGCCCGCTTGGTGGTCGTGATACAAAGGAGTCAAATCTCTCTGGTCCGACACGGTGGTGAGCCGGTTCGAGTCCTGTTGGTTGTAAAATATTTCACAATCAGACTATTGGCCGGCAGGGTAGGAGAGGTGGTGGTATACATCTTCTAATAACTAGATTGCGTACCAACAGCCTGGATGCAATACCGCGGTGTTCATATAGAGTGAGGGCAAATTACACTATCGATGGTGATTCGTAAGGCCTTGAGCAGACCTATTGATGTTATTCGACAGGAGTAGGCAATGTGCCGACACTGGGTTTTGAGACCCGCCCTACCTCATCATCATCATCATGTCCCACCCAGACACGCAAGTAGCCAAAGGGCATCAAATGGGCGAGAATACTGTAGTATAAAATGTATGTACTGTATATTAGCCCGTCTAAACTCGCCAGATTTCTTTCCCTGTGCTTAACCAGTTACTGGCTGACTGTCTGCCCATTTCGTGACCATTCTGAACTCTTACGAAAAGTTATAGTGTTGTGCTATTACTGCTGTATAAACTCAGGATCTTCTATTCCTTTATGCGAATTATGACATCTGCTTTATTCCTGTTTAAAATAAAGATTTTTAAATGCAAGAGTAATGTCGTAGCTTCTAAAATACATTCTCCCCTCTTGGTAAACTTGCGACATCACTGCATTTCAAACTACATATAGGCTACCGGAAAAGTGATTCTAAAATGAAGAACGAAAAAAATGTTACTGTGTTGGAAATGTAGCCCCCCCCCCCCCCCCCCTCCGTCCCTGGCGATTGGATTCGTACTTGCGATAACTAAATTATCCATAACAGAAATGTTCTCCCTGAGAATTGAAACAGTGACCATTTCATCCAAAGTAGCTTTATATAGTCTTGTTGAATTATCTATCTTAACTATAAAAATAAGAGGAGTAGGCCCTACGATATAAATTTGTGTTGTAACTAGTGAAAAGAATTTGAAAAGTAGGCTACTTGCGAACTCTATTCGATATTCAGTAATATATTTGGTTATCACACGTAGGCTACTTTCACTTAACTATCGTTTGTGTTTGTCATAGGTTTGGTTTAGCTCTACGCGTCTGCTCCGCACACATTACACTTGTAAGAGACACCCGTACATTTTCATTTTGAAGAGACATTTGCTATATAGTTCACACCATGGGTGTGACGGTCCTGCAACAGTTCCCCATGGTAGAGAACCGTACGGGGCCACAAACTATAGAATTTCTTACTAAGAGAGTGGTTGCTTTGGGCGCGGTGCAGACGGGACAGTTCCTGGTTGACTGCGAGACCTACATGTCAGTTCCAAATCTTGGTGAGTCTCCCATTTGGTGTGTTTTGATTCTTAGTAAAAATATTGTTTTCGTTGTAAAAGGAAAGTGGTAAACAATAAAGGACGATCTTATTATTTTTATAGCGTAAATGCTCTCTTCAAGTGTGCTGACGCAATAGATGGTCCTGAATGGTTTATCACAGTGAAAGAATTCATTTCTAATTTAGATGGAGTGAACTCTCGTAATCAATGCAATGACTTGTTCTTTATTCCCTGCTCACGGCGCATGTTGAAAGTTTGCTTTGATCATTTTGTGAAATCTGGCGAATCTGTGCAGAATAATTAATGTTTCATATTATGTTTTTCACGTCAACAGCGTTAAGCTTTCCTTTCTCCTGTGCATGAAGTTCTCCTTTAGCAGCCAATATTGCACATGCGATTTAGACTTGTAACGATTTCACCGATATTTAACAGCATTGCCCTTCCCCAACCTCGAAGTGATAGTGTGTCTTGAACCTCTTTGAAACCTGTATTATACTGTAC
Organism: Anabrus simplex; assembly: GCF_040414725.1. NCBI lineage: Eukaryota > Metazoa > Arthropoda > Insecta > Orthoptera > Tettigoniidae > Anabrus > Anabrus simplex. Next base: position 282,435,626 of record NC_090268.1, read on the forward strand.
TGGAATTTACCTCGGGACGTGTAAGAGAACACTATCTCAGCATTCTCCTTTAGTGAGTCACAGGAAAATTTTACTGAGGAGGATCAAAAGCCACCTTAACCTAGGTAGCAGTCAGTAAAATGTGACTTCCGCGACCTACCATGAATACGACTGAATAGACAGAGTTACAGTCACCTGCCATATTCATAGACTCGCTAAAAAATTGTATTAGTCATATACTTAGAGGACTATTTTGTAATATGCTGAAATGCGTGAGCCTTACCAGCACGTGAAAAAACCTCCGGCAGGACCAAGTTCCGGCAGTTCGATGTCTCCGAAAACCGTAAAAATTGTTAAATAATAATAATCGTATGGCCTCAGCTACCGTATGCAGATATCTACTCGTCAATTTCGACGTTCCGTCTTACTCTAGGCCCACTAGATGGCAGAGCGAGTAAACCGAAACTCTCTTGGGCGTCTATGGCTGAGATTTAATTAATTTTGTCGGGTAAACACCAAATGTGTCACCAGAGATCTTTTACATGCCGACATCGTACGACATGGAGTGTCGAATGGACTTTTTTCCGTCCTTCAAAAATCCGACCACCTCTGTCGGGTTTGAACCCGCTATCTTGGGATCCGAAGGCCGACACTCTACCGCTGATCCACAGAGGCAGTTGTAAACATTGTTAGTGAGACGTAAAACGATATTATTATTATTATTATTATTATTATTATTATTATTATTATTATTAAATATGGTTTTTATCAGTTATGAAATAAATCGAATTATGTTATGTCAAGGACTATTATTGTACAAAATGGATAGGCCTAGGTATGTTATCTTTCTTTCGAGAGTTAGTCGTTCGACATTGTTTACATGGTTGATAATGACAAATAATGAGTACAGATTTGTATTGAATCCTGTTACAAGAATATTTGTTTGTGTTCTGAAAATTCCAATTGTAATATGTGTGTTTATCAAGAGCCATTCACTACAAGAAATAACGCTTTGATGCATGAAAATAGCTTGGGTAAAATAGTGATTGACAGAAAATTTATTCAAATGGTGAGATATCTCGAAGTCTGAACATGTCTGCAACGTCTCTGAGTCGATACTTGACGAAAATTGATTTTGGCTAGGTAATGTTCGCTTAAAGGTCCGACTCCATGGATAAATGGTCAGCGCACTGGTCTTTGGTTCAGAGGTCCCGAGGTTCGATTCCCAGCCGGGCCATGGATTTTAGTGGTAGGCTATATGTTTAATTCCTCTTGTTCGGGGACTGGGAGTTTGTGTTCGTCTCAGTGCTCTCATATACACACAACACACCACATTACCAATCACGACAGGAATGTGCAGCAGTGATTACATCGCCCCACATAGGATTGAAGTCAGCAATGGCATCGGCCGTAAAACTGAACTAACTTCACACGAGTGCCGACCTGATGAAACTTGACATAAAGGTAGGAAGAAGAAGAAGAAGTAGAAAAAGATGAGTCCCTCAAAAATGAGTTAAGTGTTACCAAAAATCAATATTGATTGGTAGGAAACGTGAGGTCTGTAATATGGCCGGGGTCTGTGTACCTAGACATATTCGTACGTCAGTTAAGCACAATAAGGGCTGTTTCTTTTGACTATTTGCTAAACTGAAATGATGGTTAAATCAAGTCAAAGTGTCGAAAGAACCGAAGAGTCAAGAAAGATAACCTTTATCTGAAGAGACGACTTTTAACACTACAGCCCGAAGAATGTAATCAAGATGGGGATACCTGGAAACGAAACAGCAGATCACGTCGCAAAAGAGGTTTTTTGAGAGCCAACTTGACCCCTTGCTAATGAACTTTCCCCCCAGCTTTGGTGCGTAAGACTGGCTTGCTGATAATGGGGATCAGCCACTTTACCTGATCCAGCTCTCGGCAAGCTATTAGGGGCTGATGATCTATCTGTTAGGTCCCTTTAAACAACAGACATCATCACTCGGCTTGACAATATCCTGAAGAAACGAAATCATAATTCTGTACATATAAGGGAGTGGATCCGGTTTAGTCTGCTCATGCATACAGACTGAAGAGGCGCATTCAAGCATCCGAAATGAGATTTCTACTAGGAGTTGAGAGATACTCGCATATAGACAGGATTCAGAATGAGGATATCCTTTTAAAACTGCAGGTGGTATTCATAGTTGAGAAGAGAAAGCTCAGTAGAACGTTTGAACCCGAAGACTTATACCTCTGACGTACGTAATTGCTTCCTCTTTCTTGTATAAGTTTTTACAGTCCGACCTCCCTCGGTCAGCTATTGTTCTCTTCGAACTCCACTGGCATTACCGTTCCCGAGGTATAAGATTTTAAAAATCTCCATTCTTCGTTTGTCTTCTCTCCGTTCTGTTTAATGGTCTCTGAAGGCACAGAAGGTGACGTATTTTGAAGTAATGAGAAAATTAAGGAACAGGTTACTGTGGTCGATAAAGGTTAGGGTTTCTACGAAGTGAATGTGAACGCGCATTACTTGCCTTCAGAATGCTTTCATAGACGTGTACACCAAAACCTGTGTCATGAAATGGTTAAAAGTGTAAACCGAAGTCGTCTCCTTACTGGCCACGCAGGCATGCCCTTCCATGGAGGCTTCCAACTTCCGTAACGTCAGTATTAAGTGGATTACGTCAGCTCTCTTTCCAACCAGTTTTGCCCCCAGAAATTAACGCGTAACGCCCCTCTACTGTCCGGTCACAAAACGCAAGGAATGTAGCTGAGAATGTCGTTGCGTTGACCTCGGGGCACTCTTTCTGCAGGCCATCTGACTAGGCAACAGTCGTCTATACAGTACATTATGTGTCTCTGTTTATGTTGCTCCTACGACGACTACCAGACTTACGAGACACTGAAGGGCCGGAATTTTGTCCGAAGAGGAGTTCCTTGAAGTGTCAGTTCATCTGTTATGGGTCTCTCGGACTCCTAAAAAAGTGTGCGTGTTACACGACTGTGCGGTGGTTTAATATTGCTACCGCGAGTGTAAAAGGAGGACACTTTAGCCGGTATATCTGTATATGTTTAGTTTTGGTCTGCAAACTAAAATGTTGCTTTCGTACGAAATGAAACTGAAATACAGTTCGATTTCCTTCCGTGTACTACCATCGTGGGGAAATAAAACGAAATAAGCCGTGGCACAGTAGCATATTAAGGTCCTATGCCTGTCAAGACGACTCCTATCTAGCCAGATAGCGTACCGATTTTGGAGTGATACGTGGTCAATATTATGGCATAGAGCCTATTACTTTCGTTTCGTGAGCGCATTCGCTGTCTTTCATCTTATCGTCAGAGCTCCTCAGTTGATTTTACGAGGCTGAGTGAACCCTGTTCCAACCCTCAGTTCAGAATTGATAGTCGCGGACTAGCCAGGAATCGAACCCGGAGCCTCGGGATAAGAGGGAAGCTCACTACCCCTAGACCACAGGGCTGTACTGTATCTGCATTTAACAGCACCACTACAGAAACCTCCACGAGATACGATGGCACTGGCCCGGAGAATATTCACAATAGGACTGACCCGGGATTGACCCTTCGTAACGAACATCATAGGAGATGCTGGACATGGCCTCATCTGAAGAAATGAAACACTCAGTATCCAAAAGTCCCGACTCCTCTTCACTCAGAAATAGGGTTGCCTTAAGGCTCAGGATGAAATTCAGGACACCAACATCGGTAAGTTCCAAACATAGGCGCCGACTCTACGGGAGCACTTGCCCCCCATGCATGTAGTAAGTAGTAGACTACGGGGACGCAATCGTGATTTTGCTCCCGTAAAAATATTTTGATATATTCATCCTTGCCACCGTGCTCAAGACCAAAAGTTGGCGCCTATGGTTCCAACGAGTGTATTTGGGTATTTTCATGTGAACTGTCCCATCCATTACCAAAAGACACACTTGTATTTGATGTTAATGTTAAAAATCAAATAGAGAAAGAATAAGAAATCATTCAATGTTATTTGCATAGATTTTTAAGTAATAGGCGAGACATTCCCTTTCAAAAGCAATTGAGCAAAATTTTAAATAATTTTCTCTGATTTCTTAAAATTCAGAACATTGAGCGATTTTTAAAAATTCAGTCAGGACATCGGGACAAATTCAGGACAATCCCGCTTTTTCAGGACGTATGGCAACCCTATTCAGAAACCACCTGCAGAACTCAACACGCGAAGGTTGGTCTAGTCGCTTTAACGCTTGCACAAAAGTAAATTTGTACGGATACAGATCCTTTTTGATAATGTTTCGACATGACAATCTCTTGATTCCCATTTACACAGATAAATGGCGTTGAGATTTCGTCGGACTTTTTTCCAGGCTCACTTGAGCAATGTTTTCTGATGTTCGAACTCTTTTCGGATAGTTAGGGTTTTTATTCGTTACAGAGCCCGTTTCACGCCATTTCTTCTCTAGGGTTTGCATTACCGACTTTGCTAGAGGTTTTGCCAAAATACATCCAGTCTTAAGCTCTTGCACAAACGTTTCCGCACGGCTTTTCCACGAATCGTGCTTCGCATAACACCCGACAATGAACACGCGCTGTTTTATCGTGAGCACCATTTCGTGTTGCATTCAACTGGTCACTATAAACACATATGTTTCTTTCACTCACACGTAATGACACTGCATCGAAAGCACGGTTTTCAGCATTTCCTGTTCATTAACAAGGATCAATTCCGCGTCAGTCTTATAAACATTTTCTGGGCCAGTATTATTTTATTTGAGTTAGAGAGGGCTTTTGACAAAGTGAGGTGAGATAAGCTCTTGGAGACACTTAAAAAAAGAACATGGAGTAGAATGGAGAGAGAGAAGACTGATCAAGGAATTATATTACAACCAAACAGCAAGAGTGAGAATAAGAGGAGAATTAACAGAATAAATCAGACTGGGGAAAGGTGTTGGACAGGGTTGCTGCTTATCAGCAACTTTGTTTAATATTTACTTGGAGGAATTTATTTGTGAATGCTTGGATGGTAAAAGAGGTGTCAACGTTGGAGGTAAGGCAATTGAATGTATAAGATTTGCTGATTTTAATTTAATTTCGTATGGCTATTTCTAGCCGAGTGCAGCCCTTGTAAGGCACACCCTCCGATGAGGGTGGGCGGCATCTGCCATATGTAGGTAACTGCGTGTTACTGTGGTGGAGGATAGTGTTATGTGTAGTGTGTGAGTTGCAGGGATACTGGGGACAGAACAAACACCCAGCCCCCGAGCCATTGGAATGAACCAATGAAGGTTAAAATCCCCGACCCGGTCGGGAATCGAACCCGGGACCCTCTGAACCGAAGGCCAGTACGCTGACCATTCAGCCAGCGAGTCGGACAGATTTGCTGATGATATGGCAGTAATAGCTGAAAACGTGAAGGACCTCCGCAAAATGCTGAGAGAATTAAACAAAAAGTGTGAAGAATATGGAATGAACATAAACAAAAAGAAAACTAAATTAATGATACTTGGAGGTAAAAGTGAAAAAGCGACAATCAAGATAGGGGGAGAAATTATTGAACAGGTGAGTAAGTTTAAGTATCTTAGAAGTATTGTGACTGAAGACCTTCATTCTATAACAGACATAAAAGCTCGAATTGCCTTAGCCAAGGAAAGCTTCAACAAGAAGAAAAAACTGCTTTGTGGCCCGCTAGAGAAAGATCTGAGGAAGAGACTTGCTAGGTCTTACGTATAGAGTATAGCTCTATATGGCGCTGAAACATGGACATTAAGGAAATGAAGAACAGAGAAGGATAGAGGCATTTGAGATGTGGATTTGGTGGAGAACTGAAGGAGTAAAGTGGGAAGATAAAATATCAAATGAGGAAGTTCTGAAGAGAGTGGGAGAAGTGAGGAACATCCTGACCGTAATCAATAATAGGAAGAAAAATTGGATAAGGCATAATCCAAGACACAAGACTTTACTACGAGAAGCAATTGAAGGGGTGATGAAAGGAAAACGAGGAAGGGGAAGGAGACGATATCAGTTATTAGACAGCATTAGAAAATGAAAGGAAGATTATGCAGAAGTGAAGAAACGGGCATAAGATCGAAGATATGGAGGTCACAGCCATGATTGGACCTGCCGGATGGCAGAACAACCTATGATGATGATGATGATGATGATGATGAGGATGAGGAGCTAGTCCAGTTTGATAATATGTGCTCGTCGCCATAAGACCTATCTGTGTCGGTGCGACGTAAAGCAAATAGCAAAAAAATAAAAAAATAAAAAAAAAATAATAATAATAATATGTGCCAGGCATCACTTTAATAGAAACGATTCATACCGTATATTCGTTGCAATAGAATATCATCTGTAACTCTCTTCATGTACCTGGCTAACTAAAATATGAACTGCATTTACTTCTGAGGGCTGCTGTTACATAATGGTGCACTGTGGCTATTATTTTAGGGTGTGGTGAGGGGTACCAAAAGCTCCCCTCGTAGCCAGGTGGTACAATAGGGAATTTAACCACATGCCTCGCCTGTACTTCAGGTTTCTATTGATACGTTACTTGTTCAGGCCCCCCTCCTCAGTCGGACTTCCCCTTACTTGTAGCGTGGTGTTCCATGCAGCATATTTGCACATCTAACTTTGATACTGCTGTCGAAGATTAGTGTATAGTGTTATTCAGAAGGTTTATGAATACATACAAATTCTATTTAATATGGATACCTGTCTCAGGCTTAACTTTTAAATGTTTGATCCGTTCAAGTTTTCCCGTTCATTTATATACTCTAATGGGGCTTGACCTACCAAGTGAACACTGCTCTGCCAGAAGGCTTTTGCAGATTACGAGGTGACGCGTGGTCAGTGGGACGAATCCTCTCGGCTTTCTAGACCGGAGCCACTATCTCACCGTCAAATAGCTCCTCAATTGCTCTCGCGTAGGCTGAATGGGCCTCGAACCAACTTTCAGATCGAGGTAAAAATCCTTAACTTGGCCGGGCATCGAACCCGGTTCTTCCTGTTAAGAAGCTGGCTCCCTAACCCCAGACCGCGGGGTCGGCTAAACGTCTACTTAATATTTTAATATTTGCTCGTATACCCCAGAAGGCAGTAGAATGTAGAAGAACGCTGCTTTGTGGCGTGTGTTATACAGGAGCAGTCACATGTTTTCCACCCCTGGACCACGCCTTTATTTCCTATACAGTGGACATAATGATACTTTATAGGGGAACAGTAAGTGCTTGGTATCGTGATGGTCGGGGGAAGCATACGCAAGGAAGCGAGCAATCAATTAGTAATGTTCAGTCTCTATCCGCTACAGCTGCAGCTCTAGATGGATTTAGCGCTGTCGATGGGGCTGTAACCGATCACAGCCCAATGTGGGAGGGCTGAAGGGGAGAAGGCCGGATATGAAGATAATGTATTTATTGATACTCAGCGTATTTATACAACAAAGCCTATTCTGACGAAGGGTAGGACGCGTGGCCACAATTTATTCCGTTTTGTGACTTTTTCGCATTTGTGTGGCTTTACAAATCATATGCCGACCCAGGAGTACATTGTGTTTCGATTATGAACACTCTGACACTAGAAAGACCTTTGTTTTGACACAATAGGACACGGAATTCTCTAATTTAGGCCAGATATGTTCGTTTAATAAGAACGTGTATTAAATATAGCATAGACAAACATGGTATGTACGTGAAAGATATTAGTAGGTTTGTGTTTAGCTTTGACTCCTTAAAACACTGATGTAATAATATTCTAAATGAGATTTCTTCGGGTACTTTGTGTGTATCCTTGCGTCTTGACCATCACATTACAATCTATTGTAATATTGTTTTAAAAGATGAGTGTACAGGTCGTGTTATTTTATTTCAGAAACAGAGCATACATGATTTAAAAACTATAGCGCAAGCAACAAAACATTTTATTTCCGTGAGCTGTACAATCATAATCACCTATCGGCTCTGCTGTACTTTAAATATGACTAAGCGATCGCATTTTGCCTTGGCTATGGCTAGGATAGGAATTTCTATCCTACTCAGGATTAAAACAACTTGCTTAATCTAACACAGGCCGGGCTGAGTGGCTCAGATGGTTGAGGCGCTGGCCTTCCGACCCCAACTTGGCAGGTTCGATCCTGGCTCAGTCCGGTGGTATTTGACGGTGCTCAAATACGTCAGCCTCGTGTTGGTAGATTTACTGGCACGTAAAAGAACTCCTGAGGGACTAAATTCCGGCACCTCGGTGTCTCCGAAGACCGTAAAAGTAGTTAGTGGGACGTAAAGCAAATAACATTATTATTATTATTATTATTATTATTATTATTATTATTATTATTATTATTATTATTAATAATCTAACACAGTACACCTCGCTCTTTTCCTGCCTGGTCGGTCATGCAGTAGCAAGCAGTGCAAACAGTGGAGGTGAACATACTTAGGTGAGAGACAAGCGTCTTGGAAAGCCATGACACATTTAAAAGTGGAATGACTATTATTAATAAACGTGTATTAAAAAGAAGTAAAGAAAAAATAATTAAGTTATCCTGTTAGCACGGAGCAATATCTTGTAAGTTTTGTATAATCACAGCTTTAAAGCAGCATATGGTTCAGCGTAATGCATATCTGACAGCAGGACGAAATTAGTTCCAACCTTCTCCGACGTGGGGTGAGGAGGAAAACGGTCAGTTCTGTGCATATAGGAGTTCACTGGACGTTGTCTATAATCTGGTAAGTAGACATCGCCACTTCACCTGTACGTTAACGGGATGAAACAATTATCACATACAATGTAGAACACTTGCGAGATTATGGTGCAGGCTTTAACTGCTAATAGTCACGGAAAAAGGGGGAAAATGTTGAAATGTGATGTGTTGGAATCGGTAGTGCGAACCATGGGGAGGATGCGATGTGCTGACTTTAACTCAATAAATAAAATGAAAACATTCAGTTCTAATTTTGGAAATTAGGGCAATTAAATAATCGGAATCGGAACAAACTTTGCATCATACCATGAAATTCTAATGAAAAATGCATCTGCCCAGTGTTTATCACAGTTAAATGCCGTATGTAGTTCAAACTATTCAGGGCTGATCAGTAACAATGACGGACATATTTTCTGATGTTTAGCCTTAGATCTGTATTTAAGGGAAAAAGTATTGTAAAGCTATTTATCAACTAACCCTGTTGTTAATGTTAACATAAACCTCCAGTCAGTTCAGACTATGCCCAGGACTGCAAGTATATCACCAACACATGAAAGTGATTAAGATTCTACCATGGAATGTTTCTTCTTGACAGTTTATTCCTCTTCCGAGAGGTGTGAGTCATAACACTTTCTTGTGGGAGAAAAAAATCACTTTGATTTGATTCTGTCTATCCAAATGATAGCCTATCTTAATGGATTCGATAGTAATTTTTTCAAGCTTTCCTTTGTCATGAGTTGAAGTGCTCTAGGACGTAAATTACGGGCATCATTACTGAAGGAACGGGCTCATATATATCACGGTGATTCCTTCTCATACCTGCAGTGCGGCATCCACCACATAGCCCTGTGTTCGTAATGATCTTCTAATTACAGCTGTTCGTCTCCCACACATACTTTAGCTTAAGGTTCCTCATTAGCGAGTGATGTATTCCTGCGGAAGTTGTATATATTTTCATTCCCATAATATGTCTTGAACATAATGCTCTTTAGAAAATGATCTATTAAGTAATAACATTGCATTCCTAAAGTTCAAAAAGTTACCCCTCATCCTTGGAACAGAAGACTGGATAATTGAAAATAATGTTGATCGAAACTGTGTAATGTTGCACTCGAAAGTACGATACTTTGGTAAATGATATTAATATATTATTTAAATTCCTGTAGTTCCTGAGAGATGATAAACGAGAGACATCGTCATTGGCCTCTCACGAAGCTAGCAGCTGCTCGAATTCAGACCAATGTATGTGGCGTTTTTGAAATTTAAAGTTTCGTTTCAGGGGTTATATTCAACTTAAAACTGGAGGTGCCGTGGCCATGTTCACGGTATCAACAGTCATGTACAACTGCAACCTGCTCACCTGCCTCTAGCTCCATAACAGTGTGTATTAGGCTTCTACAGTAAGAAGACTACGAAGTCTAATTTCAGGGGTTCAGTTCCCAACTACGACATGTAACTGGATTATAGTTTAATCCCGTATTCTTCCAGGTGAAAATTAAAAAAATGAAAACCTACAACCTGTTTTCCAGTCATTGACCGGGTCACGGATGTAATGAATGAAGCAGATATAGGCTATTAGTACGACGGGGTCGCCACTCCCAAAGTGATTTATTAATGACTGATAAATGCTATGAAATGAGGATGGAGAGTGTTGCTGGAATGAAAGATGACAGGGGAAACCGGAGTACCCGGAGAAAAACCTGTCCCGCCTCCGCTTTGTCCAGCACAAATCTCACATGGAGTGACCGGGATTTGAACCACGGTATCCAGCGGTGAGAGGCCGACGCGCATCCGTCTGACCCACGGAGGCTCTTGTTCCAGGTGAATGTTCGGATAATATCTTGTCTAACTTGAACATGATTAGAAGTAGACTCTGTTCTTATAAATATACACTTTGTCGCATAGGTGTCATGGATAACTTTTACTCATTAGAAACACTGGATTATAAATCCCGAAGTATGTAGGTCCTCGGTTAATCAACAGCGTAACTCGTTTAAATCCTGTCTTTTGTATGTTTGTGCATGTTGAAGTTTCATTACCAGTGCCTTGCGTGGGAAGAGGGGCGTACCACTTCTCATTCACTTCAAATAAAGAGAAGGTGATTTATTTGTTGTATTATTATTAAATATGCTATACTTAGAACATAGTGATCAGCATCTCTGTCTGATCATTGTATGCGAAGAGTGTCTAATATACTATGTGATGCGGCGTCCGTATAGACTTGTAATTTTATTGTTAAGAAATCGGTCGGAACGTTCTTGTTAGGAAACCACGTCTAGGATAACGGGAGGGGAATTTTTAACCCACTATTCTTTGTTTTACCTAAGACTGAGTGCACCCTTTTCCAGATTTTATACCGGGGTGTAAATCCCCTACAGACGAGTTGGGAATTGAATCCGGGACAGCCGGGCTGAGTGGCTCAGACGCTGGCCTTCTGGCCCCAACTTGTCAGGTTCTATCCTGGCTCAGTCCGGTTGTATTTGAAGGTGCTCATATACGTCAGCCTCGTGTCGGTAGATTTACTGGCATGTAAAAGAACTACTACGGTACTAAATTCCGGCACTTCGGCGCCTTCGAAAACCGTAAAAATGTAGTTAGTTGGACGTAAAACATATAAGATTATTATTAATCCGGGCCATGCTTACAACTTGACCATAATGACGCTGAAGAATGGAAATGAAAAATAGTTACATTTTATGGAATAGCAAGCACATTTCAGTATAATTCTTCCTTTTTTGCATTATTGTCGGACTCCAAGTCCTTCGTTTGCAAAAACTCTCTATGTTCTTCTGAATTTGCAAATTATTGTTGATTGACGGGGCTTCCAATATATAGCATCGTTCCACTTCAAGCTCACGTAAAAGACAAAACGTAACTATCTCCGTACAAGTCATAGATGACACTAGACGTGATCACGAAGGGCAAGCAAATCGGTTGAGGGTATCGTCACTGTATCCACGTGTCACTCCCAATATCTGCAGGTCATCTGCTGTGGAGAAGTTGTCTTGTCAGGCCTCTAATGGTTTAGGCCTGTATGTATTCTTTTTTCGACTGAAGAGGAGTAAAATGCACCGAGCAAGTGGCCGTGTGGTTTGAGTCACGTAGCAATCAGCTTGCATTCGGGAGATAGTGGGATCGAACCCCACTGTCGGCAGCCTTGAAGATGGTTTTCCGTGGTTTCCCGTTTCACACCAAGCAAATGCTGGGGTTGTACCATAATTAAGGCCACGGCCGCTTTTTTCCCCACTCCTAGCCCTTTCCTGTCCCATCATCGCCATAAGACCTATCTGTGACGGAGGGATGTAACTCAAAATAATACAAAAAAGAGTGAAATGCATAGGCTTTCGCTGATCGTCACCTCGGCACTAACTAACAAGGAGTGCTTAACCCTATGCCTGATCACGTTTGTTCCCAGACATTAACTTGGTCCTTTATGGTGCAGGCTAAGTGACCCCAGGGCTTAGTGCCACAGCAGAAGTGGAAGTCTCGTTTCTAAATTTTTCGAATTTTCGGAGGAGAATCGAACCGATATCCTCAGTTGCGTTGTAGGCATCCTCACCACAGACTTACGACGAGTTTAATGGACTGGTACGGGATGCACATAGCCTAACGTTATGCAACTGAATAGAGAACTGGCTTTACTCTCGGTCATCCTAGAAGTTGTTTCCCACTCGAACTCCAAATGATTGACAGGATGCTACTTAAGTTGTATGTATGGTGTATAAAATTATTGTAGGTTAGGTTGTTTTTCCTACTCAAAGTGGAGGCTACAACTTTGAAGGTAAAAAAAAAAAAAAATGTTAGCACCGAGCTCGATAGCTGCAGTCGCTTAAGTGCGGCCATTATACAGTATTCGGTAGATAGTTAGTTCGAACGTCGCCAGCCCTGAAGATGGTTTTCCGTGGTCTCCCATTGACACAGCAGGCAAATGCTGGGGCTGTACCTTAATTAAGGCCACGGCCACTTCCTTCCCAATCCTAACCCTTTCTCGTCCCATTGTCACCATAAAATCTCTCTGTGTCGGTGCGACGTAAAGCGACTTATAAAAAGATGTTAGTTTTCTATTTATAAAAAAAACGTAGTTTGAAACGTCTTCTTTCGATTAGTGCAAACATCTGTAATAGTCCTGGAATTATCAACTAAAACGTTCAGGACGGTTAATGGATTGACCTCTTCAAATTCCCCCCAGCCACGCCTATTTTCAAATACTACATTTTCAGATTCGTTTGTCTAATAACTTCCGTAATTTTGATAGATAATAAAATGAAATATTACATGCATGTTTAGTTTTTTACACAAGAACAACATTGTTGCTTTACCTCATTTTGTTTACTTTAAAAAGTATATTATGCATGAAAATCCAAATAAAAACCGTTTTCATCAAAATACTTTGTCAGAAAAGTACTTTCACGTTTTTAATTATTGAACAACTTGCAGCCGAGTACAGGGAACAATATTGATGTTTATGTAAATCATCTGGGAAAGGGGTTAAACAATGCACATAACACAGTCGCAATTCTGAGTACATATTTTTTTTATAACGTTGCATGGTAGTTGATATCTAAAATCATGGCAATATTGAGAAAGATTGGAGTGCTTGCTGCACAATTTGTGACTCATTCTGTTGTATGTAGAGTTAAAAAAGCCCTATTTTTCAGGGGTTAAAGGTGCAGGTCGCCCTTCACTTCAGATACTTCACATACACGAACCAGTACAGACACTACATCGACACAAATAATAATAATAATAATAATAATAATAATAATAATAATAATAATAATAATAATAATAATAATAATACCGAGCTCGATAGCTGCAGTCGCTTAAGTGCGGCCAGTATCCAGTATTCGGGAGATAGTGTGTTCGAACTCCACTGTCGGCAGTCCTGAAGATGGTTTTCCGTGGTTTCCCATTTTCACACCAGGCAAATGCTGGGACTGTACATCAATTAAGGCCACGGCCGCTTCCTTCTCACTCCTAGCCATTTCCTATCCCATCGTCGCCATGAGACCTATCTGTGTCGGTGCGACGTAAAGCCAATTCTAAATATTATAATAATAATAATAATAATAATAATAATAATAATAATAATAATAATAATAATAATAATAATAATAATTGTTGTGCGTCAGTCATTTCTGACGCCATTTAGACTACCTGCATGTCAATTTCCACGTTCTGTTTTACTTTACCAGATGACACAGAAACGAATCTCTGTTGGGCGATCCTTGGCTAAGTTTTAATTAATTTTGTGGGGCAAACACCAATTGTGTTCCCAGAGATATTTTATATGCCGACATCGTACTATATGGAGTACCGAATCAATCTTCCTCCGCCCTTCAAAAAATCCGACTAACTCTGTCGGGTTTAAAGCCGCGATTTTGGGATCCAGACGTCGACATAGTACCACTCATCCGCAGAGGGAGCTTCAACACAGATTATTTATAATCAGATACTTTTTCACAATTAGCTGTGACCATGATGTCGACAGCGACATAAAAATACAAGCTTGTCTCTTTCTTTAACAAATCCTTTCACACACACTGAAAACACAGTTCTGACGACAGTGGTGTCCCAGTCCGCTTTATTGAAACAACGGTGACGTAATTTATGGCTCCATTAAAGCACGCCGGACTGAACGGTTGGGCGATATAGCTCAAATTGTCTGGTTCGATCCCGGCACTGTCCGGTGGTATTTGAAGGTGCTGAAATAAGCCAGCCTCGTGTCAGCAGAATTGCTGCCATATAGGAAGACCTCCTGCGGGACTAGATTCCGGCACCTCGGCGTCTCCGAAAACCGTAAAAGCTGAAATTAGTGAGACGTAAAGACAGTAACATTATTATTATTATTATTATTATTATTATTATTATTATTATTATTATTATTATTATTATTATTATTATTATTATTATTATTATTATCACTCTATCAGACTTATCTTTCGATTGAATGTTATGTTAATGACACGTTTTAATAGTAGAAATTAATACTTAAATAAATATGGTATTTTAAAAAATATTTAGGTCATATTATGGTCATATTTTCGCAGTTTTTAATGTCATAAATGCTTACTTTTTCTAATAGATTTCGGTAATTAACATTCGGATCCTTGTAATGAATATCAGTACCCTACTCTGTGTATCGTTACATCTGCCTTTAGGCTAAAATACTCGTAAAGTGGGAGCTCCTGTTACCTTATTTGCTTGATTATTCAGATATGTTCTAATTAATCTTTAAACAACAATAATGGTATATCACCGGTAACACGTTTTTATTGTATTATTATTATTATTATTATTATTATTATTATTATTATTATTATTATTATTATTATTATTATTGTATTTCTGTGAATTATTTTCTCCTAGCAGTTCAAGTTCGCACCAACACAGGCATGCGTTTTGGTGACGCTTGGTTGGGACAGGGCTAAAACTGGGAAGGATGCAGACATGGTCTTGAGTAAAGTACAGCCCTCAGCACTTGCTTGGTCTGAAAATGAGATACTACGGAAAACCATCTCCAGGGTTGTTGGTGATGGGGAACACACTATGTCTCGAATGGAAGCATACATCACCACAACGTATCACGCGTAGTGAAGAATTTCTAACATTTCAGAAAAAAAAAGAAACAATTATATTATACCTTCAGTAATTCGTAATTTAAGTCTGATACTCTAACAATGTGGCTGTGTCGCATTGTTGCCTGTTAACGAGGATTACTGAACTATAAGTATTGAGTTTCAGGAAGAGACAGGATGTTTAATAATTTTCCAATTTATGATGATCGTTACACTGACCTTTCGCTTGCATTTTCTTTGCCTATCTTGGCAGATGTTTCGGACGGCCAGAGTTACGACTCGTGTTATATGAAGGCAATAGTTTCCCCTTCTGACTGATTAGTCGGGTTACAGTTCTGGCTCATCTGTGCATGTTGTGACAGTTAAGTGTTTTGGCGAGTAGTTACTCATAGCTCTTCGGGTAAGAAATTTTGAGATAATTGAAACTTAGGACATAATGCGCTATATTCGATTAATATAAATATACAAAACGGTTTTTCTTCTTACTTTTACATACGGTGGTTGAACCTGGATCATGTTGGAGAGGCATAACAAATGAAATGCCTTCGGTAATAGTAAATAAGGATGAGACAAAATGCGAAATGCAGTATTCTAATCCGAGAAAAGTTAAAGTTGCAGTTGTGGTGGTAATTGTTGTTTGTTGGTGGAAGTACAATTGGGCAACCTTCCTTTCTTAACATTAATCAGAAGCAAAAATGGAAGAGGTCTGACACTTCAAAGAATTAATATTTGGCCGGGTTGAGTAGCTCAGACGGTTGAGGTGCTGGCCTTCTGACCCCAACTTGGCAGGTGCGATCCTGGCTCAGTCCAGGGGTATTTGAAGGTGCTCAAGTACGTCAGCTTCGTGTCGGTAGATTTACTGGCACGTAAAAGAACTCCTGCGGGACTAAATTCTGGCACCTCGGCGTCTCCGAAAACCGTAAAAGTAGTTGGTCCATAGACTTGTTTTATGCAGCTCTCCATGTAAGGCTATCCTGTGCTAACCTTTTCGTTTCTACGTAACTGCTGCACCCTACATCTGCTGTAATCTGCTTGTCATATTCATACCTTGGTCTACCCCCACTGTTCTTACCGCCTACACTTACCGCACAAACCAGCTGCACAAATTCTGGGTGTCTTAAGATGTGTCCTATCATTCTATTTCCTCTTCTGGTCAAATTTAGCCAAATCGATCTCTTCTCACCAATTCGATACAGTACCTCTTCATTCGTGATTCGATCTATCCATCTCACCTTCAGCATTTTTCTGTAACACCACATTTCAAAAGCTTCTATTCTCTTTCTTTCTGAGCTAGTTATCGTCCATGTTTCACTTCCATACAATGCCACGCTCCACACGAAAGTCTTCAAAAACATCTTTATAATTCCCATATCAATGTTCGAAGTGAGCAAATTTCTTTTCTTAACAAAGGCTTTCTTTACTTTTGCTAGTCTGCATTTTATGTCCTTATTTCTGCCATCGCAAGTTATTTTACTACCCCAGTACCAATATTCATCTACTTCCTTTAAGACTGCATTTCACCGTAGGCCTTGCAAGTGTCATGGTATAGGGGTAGCTCCCGCCATGGATCAGTCGTTGAGTGTCGCCTTCTGCATCCCAAGAGTGCGGGTTCAGTCCCGACAAAGGTAATCGGATTTGTGAAGGGCGAAATAAAATCTTTTCGACACTCCATGTCGTACAATGTCGGCTTGTAAAAGATCTCTGGTGACATATTTGGTATTTACCCGGCAAAATTAATTGAAAACTCACTCATTGATAGCCCAGCAGAGACACGGTTTAATGTTATCATCTAAGTACATACATTATCATGTTAGACTATTATGACCGGGCGAGTTGGCCGTGCGCGTAGAGGCGCGCGGCTGTGAGCTTGCATCCGGGAGATAGTAGGTTCGAATCCCACTATCGGCAGCCCTGAAAATTGTTTTCCGTGGTTTCCCATTTTCACACCAGGAAAATGCTGGGGCTGTACCTTAATTAAGGCCACGGCCGCTTCCTTCCAACTCCTAGGCCTTTCCTATCCCATCGTCGCCAAAAGACCTATCTGTGTCGGCGCGACGTAAAGCCCCTAGCAAAAAAAAAGACTATTATGTCTTTAAAATGTTCAGTCTGCAAGCCTCTGTGAATTTACGAGTACTATACGTCGCCACAATCCTCCATTTGCAACTAGTGCTGTGGCCTCATTTAGTTCTATACCTAATCTGTATAAATATCAGTCTGCAGTGATAAGAATCGAGGGCTTTGAAAAAGAAGCAGCAATCCAGAAAGGAGTGAGGCAAGGCTGCAGTGTGTCCCCCTCCTTTTCACTGCTTACATAGAACAGGCAGTAAAGGAAATCAAAGAGGAATTTGGAAAGGGAATCACAATCCAAGGAGAGAAAATCAAAACCTTGAGATTTGCCGATGACATTGTTATTTTATCTGAGACTGCAGAAGAACTCGAGAAGCTGCTGAATGGTATGGACGAAGTCTTGGGTAAGGAGTACAAGACGAAAATAAATAAGTCCAAAGCAGAAGTAATGGAGAGCAGTCGAACGAAGGCAAGTGATGCAGGAAATATTAAATTAGGAAATGAAGTCTTAAGGGAAGTAGATTAATATTGTTACTTGGGTAGTAAAATAACTAACGATGGCAGAAGTAAGGAAGACATAAAATGCAGATTAGCACAAGCAAGGAAGAGCTTCTTAAAAAAAGACATTTGATCACTTCAAACATTAATATAGGAATTAGAAAGATATTTTTGAAGACTTTCGTGTGGAACGTGACATTGTATGGAAGTGAAACATGGACTATAACTAGCTCAGAAAGAAAGAGAATAGAAGCTTTTGAAATGTGGTGTTACAGAAGAATGCTGAAGGTGAGATGGATAGATCGAATCACAAATGAAGAGATACTGAATCGAATTGGGGAGAGGAGATCGATTTGGCTAAGTTTGACGAGAATAAGAGATGGAATGATAGGACACATCTTAAGACACCCAGGATTTATTAATTTGGTTTTTGAAGGAAGTGTAGATGGTAAGAACGGTAGGGGTAGACGAAGGTATGAATATGACAAGCAGATTAGAGCAAATGTATGATGCAGTAGTTATGTAGAAATGAAAAGGTTAGCACAGGATAGGGTGGCATGGAGGGCTGCGTCAAACCAGTCTATAGACCGATGACTCAAACAACAACAACAACAACAACCTCTTATCACTAAATGGTTAGAAACTGAGTCTACCCATCGTCGTCTTGGTCTCTACTTCTCTTACCCTTCATAACGGAGTCTATTATTCTCCCAGGTAACCTATCCTCCTCCATTCGCCTCGCATGACCCCAACTGGAAGAATAAAATGGTACGTCGAAATTGTCGCACAGGCAGCCTAAATTGCACCAATTTAAAAATATCCGCGCACGTTTTCAGAGGCATTATTATTATTATTATTATTATTATTATTATTATTATTATTATTATTATTATTATTATTATTATTATTATTCTACCGTATGGTTCTATGGGAGCAAGAGTTGTCCAGGGGGGCGTCCAATAAAAATACATTGAAGTAAGGATCTTGGCACAATTAAGTAGAAGCAGTTTTAGACTCAGCCAGGCTCGATAGCTGCAGTCGCTTAAGTGCGGCCAGTGTCCAGTATTCGGGAGATAGTAGGTTCGAACCCCACTGTCGGTAGCCCTGAAAATGGTTTTCCGTGGTTTCCCATTTTCACACCAGGCAAATGCTGGGGCTGTACCTTAATTAAGGCCACGGCCGCTTCCTTCCCATTCCTAGCCCTCTCCTGTCCCATCGTCGCCATAAGACCTGTGTCGGTGCGACGTAAAGCAAGTAGCAAAAAAAAAGAAAGACTCAGCCAGGAGCCTCATGGTCGCAAGTCGCCTCTTATGACAGACGGTGGATAGCGTGGATGTATTCTACCTCCTCTTTATCCCCCCCCCCCCCCTTAACACAGGATAGTTAAGAAGCCGAAGCAGTTATTTGCGGCCATGCCCGAAGGCATTCGAATAAAAGGACGTCGCAGAAAGGAATGGATCCAGTACGTTGGATTGAAGGTAGGCAGGAAGGGAAAGACAACAGCTAGTCAGGCGCTCCGTGGGGATAGGAACGAATATAGAAAATCAGTGTGTGAGCTTGCATTCGGGAGATGGTGGGTTCGAACCTTACTGTTAGCAACCCGGAATAAAGTTTGAAATTGTTTTCCATTTCACATCAGCAAATGCTAGGGGCTGTACCTTAATTAAGATCACAGTCATTTCTTTCCCAGCCCGCCCTGTCCTATCCCATCGTCGTCATCAGACCTGTGTATGTAGGCAGTCCTCATGATGATTGTTATCAATTTTTTTTTATTTAATTATTCTG
Source organism: Anabrus simplex (assembly GCF_040414725.1). Lineage (NCBI taxonomy): Eukaryota > Metazoa > Arthropoda > Insecta > Orthoptera > Tettigoniidae > Anabrus > Anabrus simplex. The sequence goes on from NC_090268.1 coordinate 282,455,207, forward strand.
TAAGAACTAATGAGGACTCCAAGGGAGTCGAAACCGGTCTTCACTTAATACATTTTTAATATTTTACATTGTGTTGAATGGCGGAACACACCGAGCTCGATAGCTGCAGTCGCTTAAGTGCGGCCAGTATCCAGTATTCGGGAAGTAGTGGGTTCGAATCCCACTGTCGGCAGCCCTAAAGATGGTTTTCCGTGGTTTCCCATTTTCACACCAGGCAAATGCTGGGACTGTACCCTAATTAAGGCCATGGCCGCTTCCTTCCCAGTCCTAGCCCTTTCCTGTCCCATTGTCGCCATAAGACCTATCTGTGGCGGTGCGACGTAAAGCCAATACAAAAAAAATGGTGGAGCACATGGCAGTATTTTTAACCCAGGTCCAAGAACTTCCTTCAAGTGCCAAGCGTTTCATGTCATTGTGTATATAAATTGTCATTATGTTTTATATCAGCCTATTGATATGTATTTAGGCAATCCTCATGATGATTGTTATCGAATTCCCTTTGATTTAATTATTCTATAAGAACTGAAGATGACTCCAAGGGAGTCGAAAGCGGTCTTCACTTAATAAATTTCTAATATTTTACATTGCGTTGAATGGTGGAACTTCCCTCAAACCCTATTACATTCTAGTTTTCTCATTAGTTCACCCTGTATTATCGCTATGATTGAAAGACAGAATTAAGGATTTGATATATAGATTCCTTGTATATTTCTGGTTTACATACGAGTTGTGAATCAGATTCCTATAGATATATTAAGCCTGAGACTTGCGGTATAATTTTCTTATATATGCCTTGCTTTACCGTTCTTCTATACTGAAAATCCTGGAGCTCAAAAACATTAATTGCACCGCATTTAATATCATATTCACTACCACCATCACGTTCAACCAAGTATGCTTTCAGACACACATGATAAATCCCCAAAATATTAAAACAGGCCTTAGAAAATGTAATCTGTGAATTCTAATGTGTTGTGTGGTAGATGTACTTGATTTTAAATATCAAACGTGGTTGTCCAACATTACAGCCCCGTCTTAACTAACCAATAAAGTTCGACTTACAGAGATATACTTCTGAGTCCGCGTGAAAAGTATCGCGGATTAAAGTTCTGTATCTCATTGACTGTGGTATAAATGTGGAACTTAAAATATTAATGGAAGTGGCATTGAAGCTTCCCATTTCCACCGTATATTAACACTGTACTGGTTGCTGATTTTGTAGAAATTTTTTCCATCGTTTCAAGTGTAAATCCTTATTTCTAGTATCAGAATAATTGTATTCAGATAAAGACCTTCTAAACTTCTGATTTAACGTTAACTGCTGGGGAATCGCACCATTCGGAGGTTTAAGATTCGAATCATGATGCTGATAGCAGATGTCGTGGGATTTCTTTTTCTGCCAATTTTTTGTTTATTAATATGCCTGAAATTACAGGTGAGCACACGGATCCACATTATACTAAAAGTTTGCGACCGGGTGAGTTGGCCGTGCGGTTAGGGCCGCGCAGCTGTGAGCTTGAATCCGGGAGATAGCGGGTTCGAACCCCACTGTCGGCAGCCCTGAAGATGGGGCTGTACCTTAATTAAGCCGAGGCCGCCTCTTTCCCACTCCTAAGCCTTTTCTATCCCATCGTCGACATAAGACCTATATGCGTCGCTGCGACGCGACGTAAAGCAAATTCTAACAAAAAGAAAGTTTGCGAAGCTGTGAAAAAAGAAAATGAAATATATGTATGAAAAACGAAAGATCTGTGACTTGCTGCGTATTGAGTGCGTTAACATAGGGGCGAATCTAAATAATGCCTCAGTACCCTGAAAAATCCCTTCAGTACTGTGAAGGCAACGGCATGGATAACATCTTTGTTTATTGTGAGTCTGTTGCAGAAGTCGACGAATCCTTTGATTCCGACCGTAAGTACCACAACTTCAAGGTTCTTGAGGTGATATTTATTAAGATGGTAGGGGTTGTTTCTCTTCCTTTTTCCTTCGTTGACGTCCGCAGGCTGTGCTGCGATAGCCTTTTTTTTTTGTGTGTATTTTTTATTTACGTGGCACCGACACAGATAGGTCTTATGGCGGCGATGGGGTAGGCAAGCTCTATGAGTGCGAAGGAAGCATCCGTGGCCTCTCTTAAGTATTTACCTAGCGTGAAAATAGGACACCACAAAAAACATCTTCAAGGCTGCTGACAGTGGGGTTCGAACACACTGTCTACTGAATGCAGGCTTATAGCTACGTGACCCAAACCATGCAGCCGCTTACTCGGCTGCCTTGAATCGGACGGTTGGGTCGATTATATGCCGGCGTACCGTACGTACATGCGGTGACGGCGTCCCATCGTGGTCGAAGATTCGGTGTATTACACTTATAGAGGGGTGTTCTTCAATGAAGTGCATTTTTTAAAAAGACATATTCCATGTTGATTTCTACAGGCTGTAACAATAATGTACTGTCAAACTTTTCAGGACACATTCGTCACACGTAGAAGAAGAAGAAGAAAATACGTTATTTGGACATGGTCAGGAAACGCTTTATCAATCACCACTGATCTGCATTTAGGGCAGTCGCCCAGGTGGCAGATTCCCTCCTGTTGTTTTCCTAGCACTTCCTTAAATTATTGCAAAGAAACTGGAAATTTATTGAACATCTCCCTTGGTAAGTTATTCCAATCCCTAAGTACCCTTCCGATAAATGAATATTTGCCCCAATTTGTCCTCTAGAATTCCAACTTTATCTTCATATTGTGATCTTTCCTACTTTTTAAGACACCACTCAAACTTATTGGTCTACTGATGTCATTGCACGCCATCTCTCCACTGACAGCTCGGAACATACAACTTAATCGAGCAGCTCGTTTCCTTTCTCTCAAGTCTTCCCAGCCCAAACGTTGCAACATTTTTGTAAGGTTACTCTTTTGTCGGAAATCACCCAGAACAAATTGAGCCGCTTTTCTTTGGATTTTTCCCAGTTCTTGAATCAAGTAATCCTGGTGAGGGTCCCATACACTGAAGCTGTACTCTAGTTGGGGTCTTAGCAGAGAATTGTATGCCCTCTCCGTTACATCCTTACTACAACCCCTAAATACCCTTATACCTTTATTTCCATGTCAGACCTCATTTTCTACAACTCTGCATAGTGCACTAATTGCGGTAAACACACAGGAACAGAACGTACCAGCATTGGTGATATGTTCAAAATGCCCTCCTTTAGCATTGATACAGGCTTCAACCTGTCATCAGCACATCCGGTATTCATTGCTACTGCGTTTTTGGACCCATGCTCGTGTGTGAGAAACGTGTCCTTAAAGTTTGGCTGTACCTTATTATTACATTATGTATATCAGTTTAACCAAACATCTTCCCTTGCTGGCGGACTCAGTGTTCATCATACTTTGTCTTCCGTATGGGTTAGACCATTTTTTTAAATATATTTTTTAGTACCGAGCGAGCTGGCCGTGCGGTTAGGGGGTGCAGCAGAGAGCTTACATTTGGTAGATAATGTGTTCGAACCCTACTGTCAGCAGCTCTGAAAACGGTTTTTCGTGGTTTCCCATTCTCACACTGCGCAAATCCTGGGGCTGTACCTTAACACATTAATGACGGGCTACGTTAATTAACGTAGTTTCGTATTGGTGCGCGGTCGACCGGCTACGTAAATTAACGTTTTCTCACATTGCTTCATTCTTGTGTGTTTTTATCCTCTCCGCCGTTTATTAATCGAAATGTTTCGTGTTGTTTACAAACTAAAGTCTTTGTTGCTCGGATTTTAGATAGATATATTCTTTCCTTGACAATGCTTTCGGCACAGGAAGCGTTGGTTTCATAACCCTCAGTACCGTGTGACCGAGTGTATTGCCAGGTGTCAGCATGGCGCGCCGTAGCAAAGACAGCTTGATCGATGGTGAAATATTTGGAGATAGTTTATTTGATGTCTCTAGTGATTGCGAAAGTGTAAGTATTAGTGATTGTGAAGATGTGTGTCCGCCAACATCAACATATACGTGCGGAAGTGAAAGTGCGACATTCAGTTCAGACGTGTCTCTTGACGAGTGAAGATGCCAGTAATTGCAGTGACGGTGAGGTTGATGGATGGAAAAAAAAAAAAAAAAAAAAAAAAAAAAGGTTGAAAACAGATTCTTAGAACCATTTACAGGTTTTACAGGTATTAATATTTCATCCTACTTCTCATACTAGGTGTGCTTCTGTTGCCCGTCCACACGAAATAATGGAGTAGCGCGCGCCCGGACAACAATGTGTTAATTAAGGCCATGGCCGCTTCCTTCCCACTCCTATCCCATTGTCTCCAGAAGACTTATATGTGTCTGTGCGGCGTAAAGCAAATAGTAAAACAAAATATGCTTTCACTGGCCTGTCTCAGTCTCATCTTTAGCTTTGACAATATGAAGGTGGCTGATGTATGAGCGATGTCATTCTTAATGCAACCAGTCCCTGTTATCACTGGTGTGCAAACGTCGCTCATAACTTCAGTTGTTGCATGCATTTTAGTGGCCTTGGCAGACTGACATGTAATAGCAACTTGCGGCTCGGTGAGGAAAGCAACAGGAAACTACCTCACACCTCATTTGCATGATACTGGGCGAGTTGGCCATGCGGTTAGGAGCACGCAGCTGTGAGCTCGCATCCAGGAGATAGTGGGTTCGAACCCCCACTGTCGGCAGCCCTGAAGATGGTATTCAGTGGTTTCCCATTTTCACATCAGGCAAATGCTGGGGCTGTGCCTTAATTAAGGCCACGGCCGCTTCCTTCCCATTCCTAGCCTTTCCTGTCATATCGTCGCCATAAGACCTATCTGTGTCAGTGCGACTTACAGCAACTAGCAAAAAAAAAAAAAAAGAAAAGAAATGAAATGCCTCTTCAGTGATGCCTGGGCCATTCGTAACAGCCGATGGCAGAGCTGTTGAGGATCGAACCGGCCTTCAGGCTTAGTACACAACATACATCATACCTTAGTACTAATTCGAACAGTTTTTGAGATAGTTTGTTTCACTACGGTAAGTGTTAATTAATTGTTAATTATTGAAACAATTGAACCTATATATATAATGTTTGTTTTGGGTATTCGGAGGGTCAATATCTACATGGGAGTCGAATTATATTTTGATAATTAAAATTAAGACTGATAAAATATTAAATACGAGGTTCATAGAATACCATGCGTTCATTTGGGAACATTACATGATTGGTACTGTAATAGAAAATGTTTTAATAGAGTAATAATAATCAGTCACATTTCATTATCTGTTCACTGTTAAGAAATTAACAATTAACGTAGTGCAATTTGAAACACACAGAAATTACAAAAGGTCAGGTCTTCACAAGTTTGGAATAACTAATCGCGAAGAAACATTAAAAATAAACGGAACTCAGTGCACACTGTAATCTTCCCTTAGACGGTCGCAGAGATCGCACTTTTCATGTGACTTCACACGTATTCAAATAAAGGCCAGAGATCCGGATTATTTATTATTATTATTATTATTATTATTATTATTATTATTATTATTATTATTATTCAGTTCTAATATTTCCTATCACAGAAAACGTTGTATGATGTTCCGAAATTTAGGCTTGTCTGTCTCATACGGTATTAGAATTTGTTCTAATGTCGGTTAGGTTAAATCAATATAGAATTCAACTTCAAGAGTCTCTCTCTCTCTCTCTCTCTCAAAACAAAAATAAAAGAGCGGTATGAGCGCATGATATTGTGTAAGTACACGTTTCTCAGAAACAATTGAACCTATAGATATAATGTTTGTTTTGGTTATTCGGAGGGTCAATATCTACATGGGAGGTGAATTATATTTTGATAATACTGTAATTAAAATTAAGACTGATAATACGAGGATCATAGAATACCATGGACTCATTATTTTTAGCGACTGTATAATATGTCCAAAAATAAGTGGGATGCGATGAATTACCCTTAGTACGAGCTGCACATCTCTTTGGGAACTCCAACTGTAGTGATTTTAGGCGAGGGTTTTATGGGAAGGACTTCCCATCGGACGAGGCTTATTTTCCGTGTGAGAGTCAGGGTTGGCTACCTAAGATTTCACCTCAAATATCTTCTGACTATTTGAAGATAGCGATATGCGGTTGTCGCCTAGTTGAATAACAGTAAGGACACATGAAAGAACGTGCAATATGTGCCCCATAGTTCAATAAGCACTAAACTTCAGTTTCGTTCAAACTCCGTTTCACACGAATGTAAACAGAAATTCCTTCAATAATCACATTATCAGGAGTTCGGAAGAAGAAGACAATGTCAAAAATCTGGGATGTTTTCTTTTCTTTCGGAACGAGTTAACCCTGGACATTTAGTTGAGTGATAATGCTTGGTAAACGTTTCATTTTTATACAGGGTAGCATGGTATTGATAGTGCGTTTAGTGTGGAGTGAGTTCAGAAAGAACGGATGACTACAGCTCAGTTGTGCTTTTGATAACCAAAGATCTCTTAAATTCACCACATAGAAACAATGTAATGTGCAAGTTCTCATCTTCTAGATATAGCACAGCCTCACAAGAAAGATTTCGAGCAAAATAACCCAGGTGTTCTTAATAAAATGGTTGTTTTAGCATTCATTTGAGTAATTCCCGAAATATTCTAATTTGTTGCAAGGCTCTTCCCGTCCTCATAAGCCCAGTATTGAGCAGAGCACTCCAGAAATGACAAGTGGATTGCGCTGAATTTCACATCAGGCAAATGCTGGGGCTGTGCCTTAATTAAGGCCACGGCCGCTTCCTTCCCATTCCTAGCCTTTCCTGTCATATCGTCGCCATCAGACCTATCTGTGTCAGTGCGACTTACAGCAACTAGCAAAAAAAAAAAAAAAATCCATGGCACGAGGTAAATACCTTTTGGAGAATTGCAACTGTAGTTATCGGAAACATGGGTTTTATGTGTAAGAATTCCCACACTTGCTTACTATCCGTGTGTGCGGCAGAAGAAATATTTCCTAAATTCACCAATCGAAGCGGCCTTTTCATTTACATCCAAGGGATTCTGATTTGTGCAGCGTTCGCTAAGCTTCCTGCAGATCAGAAGACGTGCTTTGTCCTGGATGTCTCCGAGTGATTCTAATTTGTGCACCGTTATTTGAGTCTCATGCAGGCGAGAAGATGTGCTTGGTTCTGGATATCTCCAAGCGATTCTGATAAGTGCATTGTTCGCTGAGCTTCCTTCAGACCAAAAGATTTGGTCTTGAATGTCTCCAAGTGTTTCTAATTTGTGTACCGTTCGTTGAGTCTCCTGCAGACCAGAAGATTTGCTTGGTTCTGGACATCTCAAAGAGATTCTGATAAGTGCAATGTTCGCTGAGCTTCCTTCAGACCAGAAGATGTGCTTGGTCCTGGATGTCTCCAAGTGTTTCTAATTTGTGCACCGTTCGCTAAGTCTCCTGCAGATATCCCCAAGAGATTCTGATAAGTTCAGCGTTCGATAAGTCTTCTTCAGACCAAAATATAATTATGCTTGTTCCTGAAAGTATCCTCATTGGCATGTAGTACCGCTTCCTACGCGAATTAGCTCCCGCTTCTGAAGATTCTTTTGCACCTCGAAACGCCGATTCTCTGGTCAGGGTTCTCCATATGATGTAAGTGATGTTACCTACAGGGGCTAGTTCTTCCTTAACTTCCATATGTGGGATATGGGGTTAGAAGCTTGGGATCCAGTGAATCTCTTCCTGGACCTCAGCCGGTATTCAGAACGGCGGGAGTCGTATTAAGGGTGACGTGGATCTTCCACATGCTTCTTACGTCAATGTAAGTTAACACTGCTTTAGAGGTGTGATTCCAGTAAGTGGATAGAGTTTCTGAACAGGTGTCGGATTAATGTATCCTGTGAAAATGCAGGTCGTTTTGTTTGCGGCAGCAAAGTTGGAAAATATATTGGTACAAAATTGGTTTTGTATTATGACCAAGACCCAAGTTGTGTTCAATTTAGGATTAGTCATCGTTTTAATCTTGTTGGGGCGATACGTCTTCATCGGTCACTTTACTTGAAACTTTCAGAAATGGTGTTTCTGAGTGCTCGTTGCGTTTTGTTTTATCTTCGTTAAGTACTTTGAAGCTCATTTTCCAGTGGAAGTCCATGGACCAAGAAAGCTCACTGGCTTCGAAGGATGGAACCTTATATTTTCGGATGTATTCCTTATTTTATTATAGATCAGTCTCAGGTGTGACGAACCTGTCAGAATGAAGCGATTTATGACGTCACGCTCGATGAGACAACCAGGGTTCGGGTCGTTTAGGTGATGAGCGGCGAGGGCGGGTCGCATCATCTGTATTCATGGGCGGAGCGCGTGAGGGAATGCAAGACACGGAGTACACCAATTTCCTCACGGAGACACAGCTCATCTCCATATACATCGCCTAGTGTATCAGCAAGTCAGTTCAAACTGGAAGAGAGTCAACAATAATACATTTATATTGAATACAGAGATATCGTAATTATCTTGTCTGATTAACGCGGTGTCTAGGTTGAACCTGCTGTTAAACAGCTATTATTTAGTTCTTGTCCGGCTCCATGGCTAAACGGTTAGCGTGCTGGCCTGTGGTCGCAGGAGTCCCGGGTTTGATTCCCGGCAGGGTTGGGAATTTTAACCATCATTGGTTAATTTCCCTGTCACGGAGGATGGGTGTATGTGTCGTCTTCATCATCATTGCATCTCATCACGACGCGCAGGTCGCCTACGGCAGTCAGATCATAAGATCTACACCTGGTGAGCCGAACATGTCCTCGGACACTCCCGGCGCTAAAATCCATACGCCATTTCATTTCGTTTAGTTCGTTAGTGCGATGACCTTTTTCATCATTATCATGAGATGATATATTTTGGTGCCGATTACCTTATAATCATATTTTGTATATGATGGCTCCCTTGAACGACGTGTGAATGTATTCAGCGCATTTTTCGCCATAGAACTATTTCCTCATTATTCCCATATTATATATTTCGGACTTTAAAATACTTCAGAAACAAGCTGACTTACATTGTACAAGAACAGTATTTTTGAAAATATAGTTTTAAAAATATGTTCATTTAACTTCTCACTTTTACTTCATTTCGTTCCCTGTTCTTGGGACGCTATCTTCTATCGAAAGTTGGCGATCATTCTGGAATTTTGAACTTTAGATTTAGCAACTTGTAAGAATATATTCGTACGTCTGCCGCACCAATCCTGTAGATTTACAAGTCATGATATACGACGTCTATCAATCGTGCCACGGAGTATCAATGACAGGAGCGTGTACGTTTCTGCCGTCACGATACGATCGAGTATGCAAGTTTGTGAGCCCTGAGAGAAAGGATAATCTCAGCAGTTTTATTCATCCGTTCCATCACCTCGGTATTCTTGATTTATTATTCCACGAGCTGCGAAGCATAAATCTGCAACACCACATTTCAGAAATCTAGCTTTTTACACTTTCTTATTTTCAAAATCTTCCTCCAGTTGGTGGCTGCCTGAGATAAATAATACACTAAAACAATTTCCCTTAAGAAAAATAAATTAAAAGTTCATGATCTCGGCCCGGCGAATACAAGTGATGCCTGCTTATCAGAAGAGATCCCCTGAGCGCTTTTAGCCCCCAGTCGATGAACAGATTGTTTCTGATGTTGAAGGTCTTCGTCAGTGCTATTTTCTTCTTAGGGACTGTCCCTCTCGCACCGTTCAGTCCATCCTTTCATTCCATACAGCAATAATTTTCAGAAGGCGGAATCTAGGATCAGGATTGAGAACCTTGTTGCACTGTACGATTTTCATTTTTGATGGATATGATTCGGGCCTTTTCTACTGTTTCATTCCTTGGTTTTAACATCCTCTTACGGATTTTACATAGCCTATATTATATTTTTATGTATTATACTATTATTATACTACTATATCCTCTTCCTGTTGTGACATTATCAGGCACGACTACGACGCTTTTTGGAAATATTTCGCGATCACAAATTACATTCAGGATGGATGTAAGAAACTGAAAAATAGATTACCAGAACTTTCCAGATCCTTTTACTCTCTTTGATACTAATAACATTATTGTTTTGGGTTCTCTTTCCAAGTAATTACTATATTTCCAATGATGGAGTGAAAACGGTGTAGCTTGTACTCCGAAATGTTTAGTGTATACTCGGATAATTTCTTGAGACAGCGAGGCATTTAGTTTGCAGCATGGAACTGGAAGTACTACAGAGCAGTCTGAATGAAAATGTGTGTGTCACAAGTGTCGTACGCATTGCTCCTTCAGCGATGTAGGATATATAAACAACATAAACTACCAACGTACTCATTGTAACTTAAGTACGGAAGTACCGATATAGTTCAGCAGTGCTGCCAATTTAGCAATAACATTCTTTGTCGCATAAGCATGCTAGACTGCAATGGTGTATGGAACGACGTCGTATAAGTGGTGCAAGTGTCACTCAGTGTAATCAGTTTTCAAAAGTCGTGTCTCTATAGGATATTAACGCAAATCTTGCTGTGCACTGGTCACACATTTTAAGTCAAGTGTTTTCGCTGCAGATAAACAAAGGTCAATGCAAAAGTCAGATGGGTTACAAACAAATCAAAAGTGATGCAAGATGTACTGTATGTACCAGGGGGAATTCCACACGTACAATAGGGCATTACAGGAAATTCAAGGAAATCAAGCAGCCTCTTTCTACTCTTATGTCTCTACCTAAACGTCCAGAACCCTTAACTGGCGATCAGTGGAAAGTTGTTGAAGACTGTATTATTTTGTAGAAACTAATGGAAGTAATGACACAGGGACGTTCTGGAGAGAAGTACCCAACAGTGTCAGAAGTAATTCCACTCATCAAAGGTATTCAAATTAACCTTCAGGGTAAGAGGACTAACACGACTGTTGGAAGTTCATTAAAAGAGGAGCTAGGTAAAGTTATTCAAAACAGATTTGGATCTGTTGAAAATAATGTACTCAATGACACTGCTTCTTTACTGGATCCCAGATTCAAGAAGGCGGCATCTGGAGTAGTTACAAATTTTGAGGTGGCCCATCAGTCCATAATGAGAGAACTGCCCATGCTTTACAAAGAGGATGAAGAAGAATAAACAAAACTATGTGACTGAAACAAATACTGATACTCTATCTCAAGATGGTCACAATAATGAAATTTGGAGTTTCTTTGACAACAGGGTTTGTAGTCTGAAACAAAAATAAAACCCTAAAAGTTCCGCCAATGTCATACTCTGCCAGTACATCGAGAAACCCTATGAAAATAGGATAAACTGTCCTAGACTGTTTTGGAGGAAAAATAAGGAGTCAATGCCACAATTATATAATCTTGCTCTAAAGTATTTATGTGTACCCGCAACGTCGGTTCCATCTGAGAGAATCTTCTCAAAGGCTAGAATGATTCTGTCTGGAAAACGAAACTGCCTATTAAAAAAAAAAAAAAAAAAAAAAAAAAAAAAACCCTTGATAAACTTATTATCCTTAATGCCAACTTTAAGTGATTTCCAAGGTACTTATCTTTGCCTCTGTGAACCAAAGGCTGTATGTGTGCTGTCTATACTTTGTTTTAATTCATCTAGGCTATTGTTTGTTAACTTTATAAGTACCTACTTGATATGTTGTTTATGTTCGCTTTGTTTTCGTTGCTTCACGTATTATTGTTAGTATTGGTCGGGAATAGAACCTCATTGTTGTTTTTCTACGTTTCACTGTCCAGTTAGCATCATGTAAGGCTAATCATGATGTTGGTTCATATTAAGGGAATCTCTCTGTTTATTAGCCCCATGTACGGATAAATGCGTAAATCGTATTTTAACCTGTATAACTGTCCTTTCCTTGATAACCGGGCGATTTGGCCGTGCGGTTAGGGGCGCGCGGCTGTGAGCTTGCATCCGGGAGATAGTGGGTTCGAATCCCACTGTCGGCAGCCCTGAAAATGGTTTTCCGTAGTTTCCCGTTTTCACACCAGGCAAATGCTGGGACTGTGCTATCGAATAGCACCAAGGGGTCTGCACAAGGCTTAACGTCCCCCATCCGACAGATGAATTACCATCAACATCGTGTACCAGCAATCATTCTGGCTACTTCTATCATGTCTGTTACTTCTAACTTATGAATAAGATATAGTATTCTGGGGGTAGCGGGTTTGAACCCCTACTGTCGGCAGCCCTAAAATAGCAAAGGCTAGGGGGTGGCTGGCCGGCCGCTCCTAGCCCTTTCCTGCGCGATCTTCGGTGTTCCTGTCAACATGTAATTACAAGAAACATAAGGATGTTTTATGGCTGGATGCCCTTTCTGACGGTAAAAGGTAATAAGTTATCAGGATTTAAATCGCGGTATCCATCATTTTATTTCAAACTCAATGTAAGTGTCTGACTTGTGTATGCAGGAACTAGATAATGTGCATTTTTGGTGAGTATGGTTTTTTCTAGTTTTTTCAATTTTCGCACAAGACAAGGCAAATCATTTGAAGTTGTATGTTTGATATGTTCATATTATCGTTTACTGAGCGAGTTGGCTACGCAGTATGGTTTTTCTGTAGTTTTTGATTTTCGCACTAGGCAAATTATTGAAGTTGTACTTTGCAGTATACATATGATCGTTTACTGAGCGAGATAGCTACGCAATATGTGCACAGTGTGTTTCTATAGTTTTTGATTTTCACACTAGGCAAATCATTGAAGTTGTACTTTTGCTATATACATATTATCGTTTACTGAGCGAGTTGGCTACGCGATATGTACACTGCCTTATGCATAAGATCGCGTTGTATGGTCGATAGAGATATACCTTGAGAGAGCAGGCAGAGGAGAAGGAGCTTATAACAACCACTATCTTGCGCAAGCTGTTCAGAATTCTAGTATTTTTTTCTTAGAACAAAGGTATCCCCTGACATGTATCGTATATCGTGTTCTAAACACATCAAACAATGTTCTAATCACATGTTGAAGTTAACAACATCGAGTACAGTGTTCGATTTTAGTTTTGTTATGTTTCAATTACTTCTTTTGTAATCCGCAAGTCTAAACATGCACAACGATGTTATCGCTGCACACTCATGCCTTGGCGATGCATGCTCGATAAAGCTATGCCTTGACAGAGGAGGAGGAGGTAGAGGAGGAGGAGGTAGAGGAGGAGGAGGAGGAGGAGGAGGAGGAGGAGGCTATATCAGCCGCCGCCATCTTGTGTAGTAGCCTCTAAGCGCTGTCTTGTGTAATTAGCGTCGGGAAGGGCATCTTGTCGTAAACAAAGGATAGTCCCATTCAAGGTGGTAGATAAGAGGTTAGGTTCGCGTATGTACTAAAGTTTTACTGTTTAATGATGATAGCTAACGGAATTTTTCAAATTACCCGCCACCACATTTCAAAGATAGTAGCTAAAGATAGCAGCTCTGTTGTTTTTAAGATGGCAGCTTGTCAAAAAAGCACATGTAATGTTAAATTGCCGCCACCACATTTCAAAGGTAGTGCCATATGCCGTAAAGATTGCAGCACGGTACTCTGTTGATTAAAAATGGCGGAAGACAGCCGTCAAAAAAGCACGTGGAATTATTCAAATTACCCGCTACTACGTGCTTAAGGTAGTAGCCGTAAAGATAGCAGCAAGGTGCTCTGTTGGTTAAAGATGGGGGATGACAGCTGTCAAAAAGGCACATGGAATTTTTCAAATTGCCCGCAGTGCCTTAAAGATAGCAGCACGATGCTCTCTTGATTAACGATGGCGGAAGTCAGCTGTCAAAAAAGCACGTGGATTTCAAATTACCCACCACCACATTTCAAAGGTAGTAGCTCAACAGGGCAGCACTGAGGTTTGAGATGCAAGATGGAGGATGACAGCTGTCAAAAAACACGTGGATTTTAAATTACCCGCTTGTAAAATTTAGTACCGTAAAGATAGCAGCACTAAGGTTAGCGATGCAAGATGGCGGATGACAGCTGTCAAAAAGCACGTGCATTTTAAATTACCCACCACCACGATATGGTTTAGCACCATAAAGAGGGCAGCACTAATGTTAGCGATGCAAGATGGTGGATGATAGCTGTCAAAAAAAAAGCACGTGGCTTTGTAAAGCATGTAGAATTTTTCAAATTGTCCGCCACCGCGTGCCTATGAGGTTTAGTGCCGTTAAGATGGTAGCACTGAGGTTAGTGATGCGTTGTTGTGGTTGAGGTTTTGTGCCGTTAAGATGGCAGCACTGAGGTTAGCGATGCAAGATGGCGGATGACAGCTGTCAAAAAAGCTCGTGGCTGTCAAAACACGTGGTTTTGTTTACAAAGAAGAACACGTGGAATTTTTCAAATTACCCGCTACCACATGCATAAGGTAGCAACAGTGAGGTTTAGCCCCGTCAAGATGGCAGCACTGAGGTTAGCGATGCGTTGTTGTTGAAGGATGGCGGATGACGGCTGTCAAAAAGCACGTGGCTTTGTTTACACATTCAAATCTCGCGCTAAAATTCAAATTTCCCGCCAGTGAGGGGGAGGCCTCTGCGGAGGGCGTGAGGAGGAGAAGGCCTCTGAGGAGGGCCAGAGTAGAAGGAGGTTCCAGAACCATCCACTTATACTACTGATATTAGAAGAGAAACTAAAGCTATAAATCCTATGTTTTAGAATCAGAATCAAGTATTTGCCATAATCCTAAAGCCTTTTGGAACGTTATTAAGTGTAGAAAAAACCAATAAACTTTCAAGTGCAATGACGTTCAGTGGCGATAAGTTGAATAATAGTAAAGGGATTGCGGACGGCTTTGCTTCGTAGTTTGAAAGTGTATTATCAACAGGAACCTTCTTACTCTATTACAGAATCGAATATATTAGAAACACCTCATATTTTGCCGATTTTTAATATTGATGAAAGTGAATATTTAAAAGCAGTAAAGAAACTAAAGCCTAGTAAATCAAGTAGCCCTGACGGTATACCACCATACGTATTGAAGGGTTGTGTTGAAGTACTTTATGTTTCATCTATAATTAATAAAACAAATCTTTCCTGATACCTGGAAACTAAGCAGGATTTGTCCGGTCCTCAAGTTAGGAGATAACATCAAAGTGGAGAATTATAGACTAACTTCTATAACGCTCCAGCTAAGGTTTTTGAGCAAATAATATATTGTAGGATTTTCAGAAATGTTAAAACTACAATTTCCCTCATCAACATGGATTTAATCCAGGAAGGTCCACTGTAACTAACCTAATAAACTTTACCCAAGGTATTTATAATGCACTGGACGGTCAAAGGCAGGTAGATGCGATCTATACAGATTTTTTAAAAACCTTAGATAGACTGGATCATAATATATTGTTACACAAGCTGTCAAATTATGGATTATCATATTCTTCTTTGACTCTAGTTTCTTCTTACTATCTTGTAGGAAAGAGTTTGTAACGTACTTTCAAACGAAATCCTTTGTGTACGTTGTTAATTCCGGTGTTGCACAGGGTTCTAACTTTTTACCTCTTCTTTTCAAGATCTTCATTAATGACCACCCGCGGGTTATTAAACATTCAAATTATC
Organism: Anabrus simplex; assembly: GCF_040414725.1. NCBI lineage: Eukaryota > Metazoa > Arthropoda > Insecta > Orthoptera > Tettigoniidae > Anabrus > Anabrus simplex. The sequence goes on from NC_090268.1 coordinate 282,470,717, forward strand.
TCTTATATGCTGATGATTTAAAATTATAGAAAACTATTACTACTTAGGAAGATTCATTTGATCTGCAAAAAGACATTGACAATATGTATGTTTGGAGCATCAGCATTAAAATGCAGTTTAATATTAATGATTGCTTAAGTATAACATTTTCTAGGGAAAACACTGAAATGTTATTTAATTATAAAATTATAAAAATACCTACATAGTAAAGAATCTGGGGCTCATAATGCTCAGTGCAATGTCTTTCAAAGCGCACATTGAAAAGGTCGTTAATGAAGGGTACAAGTCCTTAGCTTTCGTAATAAGAAAATCTAGAGAGCTGAAAAATATACGTACTTTGACCGCAGTATATAATACAGTTGTTCGCAGCAAACTTGAATATGGTTGCGTTGTGTGGAATCGGTGTTACCAATCCTACAAACATGATATTGAAAAGGTTCAGAAGAAATCAGTGGCGGTGGGCTCTCAGGAGCACACGAGCACGTGAACACCCATTTCTAATGGATATTCACGCATTCATGGATAATTCAAAATTGTTTCCTTTGTTTCTGCCTGATTTCGCCAATCGATCGAAAGTATTCGAAGCTCCGTTACACTGACAACTATTCGTTTCGGCTGACAATGCAGGGAGCACACTGGAGAAGTTGCTACGAGCCTGAAGACTACACGCATGCGCATGGAGATGGCGTCATGGTTTATGCTCAGATATTTCCATAAGCGAGGAGCACGGTAAGGTATGTGCCTTTCGTTTTACTACTATCCTCAAACAAGTGATAGTATTACAGTTGACCACAAGGGTCCGCCACCTCCCCTATTACTGTTGGCCACAGCTCCCAGAAGTTACTATTGTATTACATCGCCGGAAGATTTCGCTAGTAGGTAATTCCGATCTTGGTTCGTAATCACGGGAAGAAGTCTGCTTTACATTACGGGTGGAAAATCGTTTCTATTTCAATTAATTATTTTAATTAATGTAGTAACTGCACGCAATATTGTTATGCTTGTTGCCATACTTAGGTGAACTTCGTGCTATGTAAATCCAAGAAAAGTGTTCGCATCTTTTAATATTAGCTACAGTACAGCATTGTAGCGAAGTTGCTGTGAATTTTACTTTTATCAAGCTGAGTATTAAACCTGCCAACTTGTGGTCAGAAATCCGTCGGAGCCACTCAGCCCGGCAGTCGTAATTTTAGTTTTGTTGTACATTCACTGATCTGTCTTGGAAAAATGCATCCTCGGTTATATGGGTTCTACCAAATTATGAGTGGAGAAGCAACCGTACAAGGAACTTTTAGTGAAATGATTTAAGAAAGTTATTTTGTACTGATTTACATTCTACTTTGGTATATTTGAGACGTAGACACACAATTTGTTGTGAACCCCCTAAAAATTTTGTCACGAGCCGCAACTGGAAGAAATTCCTTAGAATTCTCTACTATAAAAGTCATTAAAGTTCGGGCCTGAAGGGAAGAGAGACTTAGTGCAGGAATTTAAATTCTCCACTCTTATTAATCGAAGAGAAATTATTCAGCAAGTATTTGTGTATAAAGTAATAAATGGTATAGTAGATGACAGCGATTTACTTGCTAGGGTGAACTTCAGTGCAAACTTAACTAATCTGAGGACACGGCAACCATTCTACTGTGGACGTTCCATGTCATTTGGTCAAAGAAATTCACCGTTGGTTAGAATGTTTGTACAGTTTAATCAAATATACTTGAATGTTAATAATATTGATTTTGCAATGCCAATTTGTGAATGTCTGTTTCACATTGGTTTACACGTATCTGATTTGTGAAGTTTCTTTGTGGTTGGTATTAAGATGTCGTTATTAAATATTCTCAGTATATTTACAATACTGTACACCACTTCATTGTAAATTTTGTGTTATTAGTAGAGTATCTCCTATTAACGTAGTCAACCAATAATATTAATTAATGCACTTATTATAATTTAAAAACAAACTATGGTTTTACCCGAAGAGGTTTTGTTTGTCAGCGAGGCGGACTCACTGACTCATTTTGTTTATTTTGTTTTGTTCTGGTCTCTTTTATTTCATTCCTTCAAGATTTTGAAACTTTTTATGTTTTTTAAATGTTCTATATGTAAAATAAATAAATAAATAAATAAATAAATAAATAAATAAATAAACTCATTAAGTACATTTATTACAATAGGCCTAGTCCAACTTTCACAGGTTTCACTCTCTTTTGTGAACCCCTCTGAGCATAGAACTGAATGAAGTTGCTGCGTGACCTCCTCGCAGCTGTTACAGCTAGCATATAAATAGGGAATTTCCGCGACCGGTTATCGGATTTTTTAAGATATTGATCAGAAGCTTAGAACAATATTATTTTCAATCGGCGAAACGCTTTCGCTTCAAACTTTCAGAAACAGCTTGTACATTAAATTTAGAAATTGACTATCTACTGGGCAGGCGGACGAAAAGAACGTGGGAAGTTGTCCAGGAACGCCTGACTACTTATGATTTGGAAAGAATGCTTTCAGCTGAAAACATTCGACTATTCAGTCGATAGTTCTAATGGAGTATCGCCAGGACTAGTCGATAGTGCCCATCTCTATTGCAAATATTAAGAGCAAAGTTTTATGAATAGTATAGCATAGTATAATAGTATTGTATATAGTTTGATGTAGCGTTAGTATTTATTATATCATCTGTAATTGGAGTAATATTTAAGCGAGTGAGTTGGCCGCGTGGTTAGGGTCGCGTAGCTTGAGATTGCATTCGGGAGATGGTGGGTTCGATTCCCACCGTCTACTAAACATTTCGTCGAGGTTGCTGCGCAGGATCTAAAACAGTGGACCAGGTAGTCTACAGATACCTTTTTATTACTTATTTGTGGGGAATTTGCGCCAATTTTGTCGCGTCAGAAACTTGCCCGTCCAACAACAATGGATGCGGCAAGACGGAGCTACAACCCGCAGCGCGGGGGTGTCATTTTCCCTTCTGCAACGACACTTTCGATATCGGCTCATTTCTCATAAAACTTCGTTTCCGTACTCCTTCCGCTCCACGGATCTCACGGTTCCGGATGCCTACGCATGGGACATGTTGAAAGAATCAGTTTTCAGGATAAATGATCCACCTACAGAAATCTCCGAGTTACGCGAGAAAAGGCTTTTTCTTCTTTCCAACTCACAGCAACCCTTGTTCATCAACATGTTCTATAATCTTCAGAAACGGTATGAACAATGTGTGACACGTGAAGGTACACGTTTTGAACATTAAATAACATTTCAGTGATGTTTGTTTTTCTGCATGCGGTATTATTATTAAAGTCAGGTCATGAAAGGCGGGAAAATGAAACAATCTCTGGTTTTACAAACCTAACAATAGAATATGCGTTTAGTCGCACCGACATAGACAGGTCTTATGGCGACGATGGGAGTAGTGGTGATTATCGTTTAAAGAGGAAATACAACTTACAACTAGGTAACCATCTCCTATATAACACTAATGCGAGAGAAGAATTGAAGGGGTCCGACACTTCGAAAAATGAAGATATCGTACAAAGGAAGACAAGGGCCACAAAGGGTGTGAAAGTTAAAGATTCCCTAGGCGTCGAGTGCCCTAACACTGTCGGGGTCGGAAAAGAATAAGAGTTAACCAAGGGTGGGCGAATAGGATAGACGAAAGTGAGGAGCCTACCACAAGTAAGTGGTAGCAATGACAGGACTCAGCTAAGGGCCCCGCAGTCGCCAACCCATGCTCCAAAGTTCATAGCCCTTGGGGCCCCTGTTAGTCGCCTCCTACGACAGGCAGGGATGCCGTGGGTGTTATACTACCGCCCCCGCCCACAGGGGGAGTGACGATGAGATAGGAAAAGGCTAGGAATGGAAAGGAAGCAGGCTTCGCCTTTAATTGAGATACCGGTACAGCCCCAGCATTTGTCCGTTGCGAAAATGGGAAACCCCAGAAAACCATCTTCAGGACTGCCGACAATGGGATTCGAACGCACTGTCTCCCGAATGCAAGCTCACAGCTGCGCGCCCCTAAGCGCACGGCCAATTCGCTTGGTTGCAAACCTAACACTCTCGGGTTTAATAAAAAGGAGAGTCGTACAAAGTAGGTTAAACGGGTTAGGCTAGAGGAGGGACTGGGTCGTAATGCCGATACTGCCTCAACCGGGGCCCTAGTGAAAGCTATAGATACAAGATTAAAGCCCTTGGGGTTGATTCGCAGGAACAACAAAACAACTCGCGTAATGACTGTGAAGTTTCAGATAGATTTCAGTTCCAAATAATTAGTTACCGGGCGAGTTGGCCGTGCGGTTAGGGGCGCGCAGCGGTGAGCTCGCATTCGGGAGATAGTGGGTTTGAATCCCACTGTCGGCAACCCTGAAGATGGTTTTCCGTGGTTTCCCATTTTCACACCAGGCAAATGCTGGGGCTGTAGCTTAATTACGGCCACGGCCGCTTCCTTCCTATTCCTAGGCCTTTCCTGGTCCATCGTCGCCATAAGACCTATCTGTGTCAGTGCGACGTAAAGCAAATGGCAAACATAAATAGTTTTTATCTAGTTCTTTATAATAGTGGCAAGGAATTACATAAGCAAGTAGAGGTCTATTTATTTTGAGACGGGCTGTATATCTATGGACTTGTCGACGATAAATGAGTGAACGAGAATGAGGAGACAGAAAGTAGACTGGGTGCATTATAGGGACCATGTTAAAATACCGGAAACTCCTACAGTACCACCCATGTAGTACTTAATATTCTTCACATTCTTCAAACTAATAACTAATTCTCCACACACATAATGAAAGATGTTATTAGTAATCCTGGTTGTCATCAAGGGCTGCTGAATGGAATGGTAATGATTCTAGCTTATAGAATACAAGCTACATTAATAAATGGAAAACTTTGTCATTATTTACTACTAAACATTCAACTCCATCGGAATATACTTGAGTTTATATATTTCAAGGGATTAATTTGAGTGGATGACAATCTTCAGAGCCGAAGCATAACACGTATCACGTTGTGTTTACAGAGTTGATAATATTCTCGTCTCAGTTGGAGGGTTGTGCCTTTGTATACTGATTATTAGTATGAAGTCTGTAGTGCCTTACAGTTGGCAGCACTGAAGACAGTTTTTTTGGTGGTTTCTCATCTTCACACCAGGCAAATACTGGGGCTGTAGAATTAAGGCCACAGCTGCTTCCTCCCTAGTCCTTTTCTACGCCTTCGTCATCAAAAGAGCTAACCATGTTAATGCGAGATTATAACACTTGCAGGAAAGATTTATTTGCAGGTAAAAGAATTCCTGTGGAGCAATGTTCCGATACCTCGGCGTCCCTGAAAACCATAAATGTAGTTATTGGAACCTAAGACTTAATAAAATTATTATTATTGTTGTTTCTTGTCATTGACTACCAGAGATGCGAGAATGACGAAAGTTTGTAGCTCTAAAGAGGTATCTTAAAGTGCGTATAACTACTGATGAAGATCTTTCTCCTTTAATCTCTCGTTAATGCCAAACGACTATTATAGGATTGGATTTTGCAAGCATGAGCTGAGGAAATATGAGCATAGCTGGCCGCCAACCGAATTCGCGAATTGATTCTGCGTTACACATCTCTGAGGCGAAACTTTTTCTTGAAATTAGAATCGTCGGTGGAGAGAGAACTCACCTATTGTAGGAGCAGATCTTGGGTTTAATTTCAGAAGTAGTTTACTTCCATATAGTTCAAAGAAGATACCTACCGAAGGGCTATTGACTTCAGTGTTCGGTCCTTTGAAAGAAGACCCATCAATAACTTTCTTAATTGATAATAGATAATAGGAACATGTATGACCAACCGTCAAGTGTGTATAGATCCAAATATTCTTTCTGCAAACGGCTGTGTTGGGTATTTGAATAGACGCTCCTCTGCTGTGCTCAAGGGTGCGGATCGAATTGTGATTCCGTCAGTTAACACTTAAAGGGGCTTGATTGTGAGGTATATGTTAAAAATTATTCTGGTTTCTCAGTTATTCAACTGACGACTAAATTCTAAAATACACTGATGAGCAATTGAATTAGAGATAGCTGCCGTTTCGTAAAAATGGCGTTATAATAATATTTAAACACAATTTGTACATACGATTTTAAAAATACTGTCAATACAAGGTTTCACCTTCAGCATAATGAGACAGACGAAGCGTTCTTTGTGTGCAGTCGAACAGGTGATGTAGTGAACAGTGTGAGCCGCAGATTTTACAAACGCAGTCGCTGGATACCCGGTGAAAATCTTTCTTTTTACAAATACGATGACGAAAGCCGTGAATTGCTCCCCTCGTATAGCGGTGACGTAGCTCGAAATTGGCTTATTTCCTTTCGTCATTGTTCATGGCGGGGGTATTCAAGAATTCTGGGTCTATTTCTGTAGTTGTCTGGAGGCATTCGTCCAGGAACCTTTTGGTAGCTGGGGTTGGTGTCAGATTATAAGTTGCCATCAAGTCTTCTATGAAGGAAGATATTTTTGCTAGTTGGTACACAAGTCAGTTTGGTGAAAACTTTGAGATGCAAAGTGCTCTTTTTATATATCTGAATTTAGTTCTGTTTTCAGATTTCTGTATGAAAGGTACGGCCATGTTATCTCAATTGCATACAATGCTACCGGTGCAACTTTCAGCTTGAATAATGACATTGCTGTTCTTAGTGAAAGGGATTTGAGATTGCGAATCTCCATTGCAGCCTTTATCGCAGCCACTGTTCTATCTTCAATGTGCCTTGTGAAAATGAATCCAGTGACTTGTAGAGTCACCCTTAAATATTTGAAAGTTTGACTATTTCAATTGTTTGGTTTCCACATGTAAATACATCCATTCATGACAGTTTCCCTCCTTTCCGTAACTTCATGACCTTCGTCTTACTCTGGTTTATATGCATATCATTCTTCTGAGACCATTCCAGTAGTCTATTAAGGGGTTCCTCTAATTAGCTCTTGCTGTTGCTCAATATAACTGTATCATCTACTGTATATATATATAAAAGAACATGGACTGACTGACTGACTGACTGACTGACTGACTGACTGACTGACTCATTCATCATCGCTGAGCCAAAACTACTGGACACAAAGAAATGAAATTTTGAGGATACATTTATATTACAATGTAGGTGCTCGCTAAGGGAGGATTTTTGGATATTCCGTCGCTAAGGGGGTGAATTTTAAAATGAATGTATCTATATCTCAAAACTTTAAAAGTTTACATATGTAAAAATTGGTATTTAAAATCTCTTTTAAAAAAAACACGTATTTCTTTGTTTTCGGAAAATCCCTCTAGGAGGGGCGAAAAAGGGTGAAAAAAGGGTTTAATGCCTTTAATGAGTATACTTATATCTCAGAAACTGAAGATATTACAGACCTAAAAATTGGTATTTGGAATCTCCTTTAAAAATAAAGAAACATGTATTTTTTTGTTTTTGGAAAATCCAGTGAATGGGGATGATTAAACAGGAGGGACAAATGGGGTGAATTTTTAGAAATTCTTTATCTACAGTATATCTCAGAAACGTAAAATTTACAGACGTAAAAATGGGTATTTGGAATCTGCTGTAAAAGTCAAGAAATATACGTGAGTTGTTTTTCGGAAACTCCACTTAAGGGGAACTAAAAAGGGGGTGAAATTTTAAAATGAGCATGTCTACAGTATATCTCAAAGTCTTAACATGTTACAGAAGTGAAAATGGTATTTTTGTCTCTATTAAAAATAAAGAAACATGTATTTTTTGTTTTCGGAAAAACTTGATGATGATGATGATGCTTGTTGTTTTAAGGGGCCTAACATCGAAGGTCATCGGCCCATTCGGAAAAACTGACTGAAAATGGGGTTGAATTATTTTTATTAGGATACTGATAACTCAGAAACTGGAAGATGTTACAGACGTGAAATTTGGTATTTGGAATCTGCTTTAAAAGTAAAGAAACAAGTATTTCTTTGATATGGGGGGGGGGGGAGGGGAGGGTGTGAAAGAATTGGAAAATTAATAGAATTAATTGTATGAGGATACTTACATTTGATAAAAACTAAGGCTATTACAGACGTGAAAATTGGTATTTGGATCTCCTTTAAAAACAACGAAGAACGCATTTTTGGGGGGCGGGGGTGAAAAGGAGTTGAATGAGAACACATATTTCAAAGACTGAAGATATTATAGTCGTGATAATTGGTATTTAGAAGAAACACGTATTTTTTCCCCGGAACATTCATTTAAGGGGGGGGGGGGTGTGAATTGAAGTAAAAAAAGTGAATTCTTTTTATGGGGATACTTAGATCTCAAAACTATAGGTAACGGACGTGAACATTGGTATTTGGAATCTCCTTTAAACATAAATAAATACGCCTTCTTCTTTGTGGGAGGGATGGGGGGGATCAACTTAACGGCGGTGGGGACTAATTTACCTATTCAAGTTTGGTGATACAATCTAATATTAGACACGTATTCATGTTATTTTCTTTTGATGATCCATTCACATTATTCTCGAATCTGGAGAACATTAATTCTAAGACATTGCATGTTACTAACCCTTCCCTTAGTAAGGTAAAGATGACCCACGTTTCTCTCAAGTTCCGCCTACCTATTATAATAACATAATTTATTCTGAGTTGAAAAGAAAACACAAATATTACAGAAAAGAGAAATGGACGTAAGAAAAGCCAGAATGTGCACTAAGCTTGATGTTGGCAGCTTCATCTCGACCCAAATGGTTGGACTACGATCTCGAGTCCATCCTCCAGGCTCCGAGAGATCTCATTCTGTAGCTAGGCATCGTGATTATAATTTCCACTTCAGAATAATAAAACTTATCTTCCAACACTGCCAAGATCTCTTGGAACACAATATTAGGCGAATGCCACACATCTTGTATACAACTATTATAGGATTCCACACTCGCCTTGCCAAGCTATCTGTAATTAACAGCATGTATTTCTGAAATTACAGAAGGGAAATAGACTTCCAATACATTTGTTTGCCGATTTAATTGAATCTTCCGTCCTTTGAGATGTATTTACAGCATTTCAACCTCAGTGGTCATTAGACATTCCAGTTCAACGCATAAAAACTGTCATGTCATGCAGATTATGTCATGCCGACGCTAACATCTACCGACCCGTGTCCTTAATTCTCCGAGCACCAGAGCACCTTCTACGTACAAGATTCACAGACTATCTGAATGCTGGATACCTCTTGTAGAGTAGGCGGGCTTGATTAATTTTTATACGTTCTGGTTCATTTAATCCTGTCTATTATAATCCAAACAGACATCCACCCACACTTAACTATGTCCAAAGCAGACGTCAACAATATCTCCCATTTAAAGTACGGAATATGTTAATACTTTTCCTTGTCGGTCGATTATTTATTATTGTTGGGACTATTTTCTTCCTTTCCATGACACAACCTGGCCGTCACGCGGATCTTCTATCAATTTTGGGTTTCGACACTCACCGCCATCTTAATTCTAGTAAGCTGTGAATACTGTTAATTTTCTACATACTTCACCAAAATTGTGTCAAATTTCACTTCGATATAAGAGCCTTGTATATGTCTCTCAGTCATGGCCGTCCGTCAGTACTTCACATTACAGTGTGCAAAAATCACATCGACCATATGTACAGTACTCTAACGCCCCTTTTTGATAATGTGTCTGTCAGTCATAGCCATCCATCAGTACTTCACATCACAGCCTGCACGATTGCTAGGTAACATTGCATCACATAGTTTGTTTCGCTAATTTCGTGACGCAAATTTTCAGATGATCCCCAGTCATGAGGCATATTTATGTCAAAATCTTATTATTTAGGCTAAATCCGTATAATTATGTTGCCTTGCCCTGCACTGTCCAGGTTTCCCTAGTCTGTCACATGTTACCACTTAAACTTTTTGAATGTAGGAGAATGATAAAATATTGTACACTTTATAACAACTGATACCACATATCTTGTTGATTGACGGAAGTAGATAGACAGTTGTTCCATGCTCTTACATACCATTCATCATTCGTTTAGACGAAGTAAACAAACTCATTAATACTAACCCATGCATGAATTCTGCCCCCTCAGATCAGTGGGTCATCAAAAGCTCCCAAGATTAGCTAGAGGGCGGTCGTGTCTATATTGCAATGCTGAAATCTGTTTTAATAATCGATAGTGCGTCTCGTAAGTCATAAGCCCAGAAGGTGGTTGGATCCTCAAATTACACCATCGAGGAAGATGTGGTTAAAAGTAAAGAACAAAATCCGATGTCGGATCCATAATAAGGCATACTAAACTAGATGTGGAATGACGTAGTTTTTCAAACTTTCCTCTTTACTGAGAAAGTGCTGTTGCTGCCCAACTGACCGTATGAGTTGTACATTTTATTGTATCCAGACTAGAGCCCTACATGACCGAGTATGAAGATATAATTATGATCGAATGAAATAATTTGATGCCCTGCTGTATCGGCAAACCTCCAAATGGTTCTGTGAAACAGTATTGTATACTACACCCGAGCATAAACAATCTGGCCGTGTATGTTTATGTTCAGTCCCTTCTGACTGTGACAGATCTGTCATTTCAGGTAATGTCTTTGCCGTAGAAGTGCACCAATACCACCGTCATACAGTACGGTGTTTTTTTCTGTTTCATTTCGTACTATGAGAAAATAATTGTTTGAATTATTATGTACAAGTCATTAATTGGTACAATTATGCAGGGTTATTACAAATGACTAGAGTGATTCCAAAGCTGTACAATAACTTTATTATTCGACATATTTCACAAGGCTTTGCACACACATAGAAAAACTCAAAACTTCTTCTTTTTGACTTTTACAAATGTTCGATATTTTCCCCTTTAGTGATTCTGCAGACATCAAGCCTATACATAATAAAGTTCGTCCCACACTCGGCGCAGCTAGTCCCTATCAATGGATTCGAAAGCACGGTTGGTGCGAGGTCGCAGTTCTGGCAGGTTTGTTGGGAGAGGAGGTGTAAACACTGAGTCTTTCACGTAATCCCACATAAAGAAATCGCATGGGGCTAGGTCAGGAGAGAGTGGAGGTCATGACATGAATTTTTATTTATTTAACTTATGGTTAGTACATAACTCTACATACAAACATTAAAAAGATATAACATAAAATATAACACTTCAAACAATCAACCAGTCTCAAAAACAGATCAGAAAACTCAAATCTAAACTGTCCAACCATTGTACAACCCGCCCAGAAGCAACAAAAATCGTAATTCATGAATAACTATTATAGCCGGTACGATGAGAAATGTATAAAACATAAACGATCGTAAATTTAATCACAAATTACGGTTCAGATTAGTATAGAAATTGAGCGACGCCAGCTTTAATAATTCTTTATTAAGAAGGAAACAATTCCATTCTTTTTTTTTTTTTTTCAATGTCGACTCAGTTAATATAAGGTTTAAGTTTTCCAGTCTGTGGAAACAAGAATTATAATACTTAAAATACTAAAACATATACTTAAAAGACACACTTATTAATGACATGTTACATTCTACAAGAACATCCTCAGATTCTGTCAAATCACTTTTAACCATGCTTAAACTTGTCATTGAATGTAAATTGGTCATATTACGAACCCATCAAACGAATATGAATGTAGAAGTCCGTTAGTAACTTAGATATGTTCACCGTACTTATCTTAGCCAGCTTCTCGTGCGTTTCTTCCAGCGACGCAGTTTGGGCTGAATCCAGATCACGTTCTTCGCTCTTGGCTTGCTGACCTGAATGTAGGGGAGTAGAATCGTAGAACATATGCTGATGGAGACTTTTTGTGTTGTTTTGTGATGTAGTATACCCGCTCACCAATTACGTCACGCATGTTTGCATCAGAGTTTAATGTACACTGACAGAGCAAATGCAACACCAAGAAGGAGTGGTCAGAACTTTATGCCAATTGCAGGGTAGACTGACGTCACTGAGGTATGCTCATGATGTGAAATGCGCCGCTGTGCTGCGCACGTAGCGAACGATAAATGGGACACGGCGTTGGCGAATGGCCCACTTCGTACCGTGATTTCTCAGCCGACAGTCATTGTAGAACGTGTTGTCGTTTGCCACAGGACACGTGTATAACTAAGAATGCCAGGCCGCCGTCAACGGAGGCATTTCCAGCAGACAGACGACTTTACGAGGGGTATGGTGATCGGGCTGAGAAGGGCAGGTTGGCCGCTTCGTCAAATCGCAGCCGATACCCATAGGGATGTGTCCACGGTGCAGCGCCTGTGGCGAAGATGGTTGGCGGAGGGACATGTGGCACGTGCGAGGGGTCCAGGCGCAGCCCGAGTGACGTCAGCACGCGAGGATCGGCGCATCCGCCGCCAAGCGGTGGCAGCCCCGCACGCCACGTCAACCGCCATTCTTCAGCATGTGCAAGACACCCTGGCTGTTCCAATATCGACCAGAACAATTTCCCGTCCCGTCGATTGGTTGAAGGAGGCCTGCACTCCCGGCGTCCGCTCAGAAGACTACCTTTGACTCCACAGCATAGACGTGCACGCCTGGCATGGTGCCGGGCTAGAGCGACTTGGATGAGGGAATGGCGGAACGTCGTGTTCTCCGATGAGTCACGCTTCTGTTCTGTCAGTGATAGTCACCGCAGACGAGTGTGGCGTCGGCGTGGAGAAAGGTTAAATCCGGCAGTAACTGTGGAGCGCCCTACCGCTAGACAACGCGGCATCATGGTTTGGGGCGCTATTGCGTATGATTCCACGTCACCTCTAGTGCGTATTCAAGGCACGTTAAATGCCCACCGCTACGTGCAGCATGTGCTGCGGCCGGTGGCACTCCCGTACCTTCAGGGGCTGCCCAATGCTCTGTTTCAGCAGGATAATGCCCGCCCACACACTGCTCGCATCTCCAAACAGGCTCTACGAGGTGTACAGATGCTTCCGTGGCCAGCGTACTCTCCGGATCTCTCACCAATTGAACACGTGTGGGATCTCATTGGACGCCGTTTGCAAACTCTGCCCCAGCCTCGTACGGACGACCAACTGTGGCAGATGGTTGACAGAGAATGGAGAACCATCCCTCAGGACACCATCCGCACTCTTATTGACTCTGTACCTCGACGTGTTTCTGCGTGCATCGCCGCTCGCGGTGGTCCTACATCCTACTGAGTCGATGCCGTGCGCATTGTGTAACCTGCATATCGGTTTGAAATAAACATCAATTATTCTTCCGTGCCGACTCTGTTTTTCCCCCAACTTTCATCCCTTTCGAACCACTCCTCCTTGGTGTTGCATTTGCTCTGTCAGTCAGTGTATTTGGACGTACGTTGGTGCGGTATCTGCATTGTGTTCTATGTGAATCTGATACACCGAACATGCATGTTCTCCGCACGAGATAATTCAGCATATAGATAAGGGGTATATTTGTTTTATAACATTTGTTATAAATGCTATTACCAGCATTTGTTTGTCTCTTAATTTTAGGCTCTAGAGTTGAGTAAAGTAAGTTGAGAAGAGTTTGAACTAAAGGTGATGGTGATTATTTTTTAAGGAATAAGACATTTGAAGAAGAAAAAGAAAAGGATATGTTTCTCATATACAAACACACACACACACTGATAAAAATAAATAAAACAATGCCAGATTTACAAATTTAGTGACATGTGGAACGTAAAACTAATCATTGAAAAAATGCCGATTATTTCACTTGACAAATTTAGTTTTGATTTATGAACCCATTCCCACTCTTAAAGCTAATAAGGGACGGCAAACAGGGTAGGTGAAAGTGAGAAAGTTGAGTTTCGTAAGTCTCCTCGGAGACATGTAATTGAAAGTATTGAATTTTGGCTGACTGCATGGTACTATTCAGACAGCTGTGTTAGCGAGGACGGTTGGAGACGGATGACCAGGCTGTGCGGACATTGCATTGATTTACGCGGCCATCCGTCCGACCACATGGCTGTAATGGATTGTGCGCCACAATTAGAGGCAGCAGTAACAACCAATGAAAACTGGACATGCTGCACTAATGGAGTCTGCCTGCCTACAAATATTGGAGATATGATGAATGACCGTTTAAATGTTGTTCGTTGGTCTTTGTGGTCAGATTACATGTATTCTGGAGAACTCTTGTCGATATCATACCAAAACCAAGCCCTATGGCACTACAGCCCTTGAAGGGCCTTGGCCTACCAAGCGACCGCTGCTGCTCAGCCCGAAGGTCTGCAGATGACGAGGTATTGTGTGGCCATCACGACGAATCCTCTCGGCCGTTATTCTTGGCTTTCTACACCGGGGCCGCCACCTCACCGTCAGATAGCTCCTCAATTGTAATCACGTAGGCTGAGTGGACCTCGAACCAGCCTTCAGGTCTAGGTAATCGGGAATCGAACCCGGGGCCTCCGGGCAGGAGGCAGGCACGCTACCCCTACACCACGGGGCTGATATCGGTAATCTAGGTAAATGCCGTACTGCCCAGCACGACAAGCAAACGTCCAGGCTTTTGTACTTGCATTTTGGTAGTGTGGCTAGATGTATTCGAAGGAGCTAAAGTTGTGACCCCAAGCGAAAAGAAGATTATTAAACTGGGGTGTTCTACTGTTTAACATAATTTCTAGCGCGCATGCACGATGTGGTATATTCCTCAGTGCAAAAGAAACCCGTTCGTGACTGAACCCCTAAGCTTTAATTGTGCATTAGTAAATAAAAAGTTATTGATCATATTTCTGGAGCAATTTTTCATCGTGTCAAGTATGCAGGTAAAATTTCTACTTTTAAAATCCATTTCAGCTTATTTTCTCCAGGACATAGCCTATACCGTTGTCACGTGTTTTACTGCACTGAAAATTACTAAAGTATGTTACATGGTTAAAACAGACCGAATGATAGAGATAATATATAATAGAGGTTGCTTGCTTTAAACTTTCTAATGTAATGACTCTCATCGTCTGTAATACCTTCAGAGATTTACAACTTATGAAGATTATATCTACTTGTTACGAGCTGCTCCTCACCGCCTCTCGTGGTCAACTCTTCTTTTATTGTTTTGCGAGGCGTGGGGATGCCGCCCCGCGGTGTAGGGGTAGCGTGCCTGCCTCTTACCCGGATGCCCCGGGATCGATTCCCGGCCAGGTCAAAGATTTTTATCTGTACCTGAAGGCTGGTTCGAGATCCATTCAGTCTGCGTGATTAGAATTGAGGAGCTATCTGACGGTGAGGTGGCGGCCCCGGTCTAGAAAGCCAAGAATAACCGCCGAGAGGATTCGTCGTGCTGACCACACAACACCTCATAATCTGCAGACCTTCGCGTTGAGCAGCAGTCGCTTGGTGGCCCATGGCCCTTCGGGGCTGTTGAGCCATGGGGTTTGGTTTGGAGGCGTAGGGAGTCTTTCGTTTTCACCATTTTCAAACCCCTTCCCTTTAACCGATACTTTGCTTCTGAAAATGGTCGAAACACTTCCTCATTCTCGTATGATTAGTGTTAACAGAGGCTTCTAAAACAATGATTTCATTATCAAACAACCACCTTCTGAACTTCATACTAATATTGATCTTCACCTTGCTAGTTCTCTGAGAATATTCAACCTTTGAGTGAGTTAGTAAGTTTAAAACGACACTATTTATCAAGTTTTGTGGACGTCGTATTAGCCCACACGTTAGAACCACCATCGCGATCTAGGGTTCAATGTAATAGTTTTCAGCACTGTTGTCCGCATATTTAACACCAGTTCGAGGGGCTGAAATGTAGGATGTACTCAGATTCGGAAACACGAGGTGTGGATTGGTATTCAACAATGAGCTATCGTAGAAGTGAGCTTTTTTTCGATTACTCATTTCAATTACTGGCGTATACAGTCGCCCTCCCCCCCCCCCCAAAGGATTGGCACACTGGAATATTCGTGGCTGGTGTGTATACGAGCCATGTATTTCCGTATATACCACGTGCAAGAACTACCTTCCTTAATATAACGCACCGTGCTGTCCCGTGATCGATTCCCGGCCAGGTCAGGGATTTTTATCTGTACCTGAAGGCTGGTTCGAGATCCATTCAGTGCATGTGTCTCTCCTGCAGACAAAGATGTATTGGCACGGAGAATGGTGCTGCTTATGTTGTATACGCGCAACACCATCTGCTAACGTGATACACACTGCGTGTTGTTGACAGGCCACTCGCTAGTCTGCTGTTGACCATGAGTCCGAAGAAGAAGGAATATGCGTTGTCTATACGTGATAAGGCATTGTTGCTCCATTCCCAAAGGAAACGCTATCGACAGATTGGTGAGCTACACCACAGTAACGGCCATCATTAATAAGGACAAGGGGACCAGTATAACAGTAAATAAGCGTCGATCTGGAAGTCCGAAAGTGCTTACAACCCGAGAGCTTAGACGAATCATCAGCTCGCTCAAAGAGAACCGTTTACAAGTGCAGGAACTATTGGTGCGGTTATTCAGACAACGTCCAACAACCGAGTGGGTCAGCAAACTATACGCAATGTTTTTGAATGGGGTTAATGTGCATGGTAAACCCTTCCAGGAAGAAGCCATATCGGAAATTAACCGTAAGCAGCGCCTGCAGTTTGTGAAATAATACAGAAGCAAGCCGTTCAAATTTTGGAACATGGTTACATTTTTGGACGAATCGAAGTTCGGAGTGTTCGGATCCGATGGAAGGAAGAAAGTGTGACGGAAGTCCAGCATAGAACTCCAAGTCAAATACATACTTCCCACGGTCAAACATGGAGGAGGAGGTATCATGGTGTGGAGATGTATGGCGGCGTCCGGCGTTGGAAATCTAGCTGTAATCCACGATACATTGTATCATCTGAAATATATCGATGTGTTGCAAGGTAATTTACTCGCTAGTGTGCAGAAATTGGGACTGGATGGGGTGTTTCATTTCCAGCAAGACAACGATCCAAAATATACTGCTAATGAAACTCGGGAGTGTTTACTGTATAACGTTCCACAGAGTCGCGATCTCAACCCAGTTGAGAACATGTTGGTTTACCTTGACAAACAAGTTAGACAACACTTCGAGAGAGTAGTCTTGGAGGAATGGTCAAATATTACACCTGACGTGACTTGGAATTTAATAAACAATGTACCTAGGCGTTTACAGGCTGTATTTAGTTGGATAGGCTTTACAGAAAATTTGTGCTTGTGAATTAAGGTTCTGAATTTTATTCTAACTTGAATGGTTTCTTCAGTAATGCCGATTCCATTTTGGTCTTCACTGGTTTCATTCAGCCTGTTATTGTGATTTTTCCTTCATAAGACTAAAATTTTCTTTGTGAGCCTGTTATTATCCGTCTATATATGTACAGGGTGTTTCTATATTGATGATATAGATGTTGATTCCCATAGGGAATCTGAAATATTTGTCCCGAATGAGTAAATTTATAATACCAATGTAAATGGTCCGTTATTGGACATTATAAATTTTCCAGCTAACTCATTCCTAGTTGCCAGCGTTTCGCCCTCGTGTACTTGGTTGGACTCATCAGTTGGTACCTAGCACACTTACCAAGACGCTGACTAGTGCATACCGTGGAGGCTACTGCGTAGGCTACTTGGAGCCACCGGCAGTGCCAATGCGTTATGAGAGACTTCGTCTCTTTACCAAAAATTGATGCCCGCTTGGCTATCAGATGATATAGATGTTGATTCCCATAGGGAATATGAAATATTTGTCCCGAATGAGTAAATTTATAACACCAATATAAATGGTCCGTTATTGGACATTATAAATTTTCCAGCTAACTCATTCCTGGTTGCCAGCGTCTCGCCCCCGTGTGCTAGGCTGGGCTCATCAGTTGGTACCTAGCACACTGGTTGGAATGAGCAGTGTGCATACTTCATGAAATAATGGCAGGGAGGAACAGGACGCCCACGAACACTTCTGTCAAGTCTATCCCACACATCATTTTATTCACGCTGAGTGAAATGGTAGTTTAGGGGAAGGCCTGAGATTTAATTATCAGTTTGTTATTAGTGTTCCTATCGATAAATACTTCATAACTACAGTTATTTAAAGTTCCGATCATTTATGTCTTATACATTTTTACCGTACCGGCTATAACAGAGATATTCATGGATTTTCATTTTTGTTGCTAAGTCCGTATGATTACCAAGCCACGAGATAATGGGTAAACAGACCTTAATGAAAATCGGTAGTAGAGTCGGGGAATAAGAAACTACAGTCTAGGCTATAAATAATTTCATTCACCCTGGATGAAATGGTAGTTTAGGGGAAGGTGCCTAAAATCTAATTTTTAAATACCTATGTTATTGGTCCTATTGATGACAACAAAAGTTGTGGAGAATACGATTTCCGATGATTTATCTTTTATTCAGTTTTACCGTACCGACTATGATAAGAGTGGCATTTCAGAGTCGGAAGAAAACTAAATGTTAGGCTTATAATATCGAAAGCTCATAAAATGAATCAACAATAGTATTACATTGACCGTTGTTTGTTGTGATGTTCTTTGTGTCTTATGGTGCCACTAAATCTCCGATAGATGGGTTTACTGATGCGTAACCAGTAAAACAGCCTGCCTAAATATTGGCGGGGAATAGCTGGGGAATTAGATAACCTTCTACTTTAGCATGCCATTCCGCTGATTCATACATTTTCTGATATTGCTGGTACGTAACACACTGGTTCATCATAGTATTCCGGCAGTTCGATCCCTCCTCTGAGGTGCTGATTGGAATGAGCAGTGTGCACACTTCATGAAATAATGGCAGGGAGGAATGAAAACATTTAGTAGTAGTAGTAGTAGTAGTAGTAGTAGTAGTAGTAGTAGTTTTTTTGTTATGGCAGGGGAAAATCTTTTAAAGACACCACTCTGTGTGGGAGTTGGATTTCCACCAACTAAAAACCCCTGCCCTCTTCACTCAAACCATTCTGGAACTGCTTGTCGGCATGACATCAGAATGGAGTGATGTATGTTATTAAGTTCTTCCTTTCTCTTCTTTCTCCTTCATCCCCATAATGCTTGTCGCCATTGCCTTTACTGTGTTCCAGGCAAACGGGCTCTCTAACATAATCTGAACCAGATTCCCTGGCGTGAGTTGTCGGCCAAGTTGTTGGCAGGCTTTTCTTCGTTCTTCTTCCCATCGAACACAGTAGAAAAAGGTGTGTTCTACTGTATCCCTTTCAGAACAGTACCAACAACCATCTCCCTGCGTCTTTCCCATTTTCATGGCGTATACGCCGAATCTTCCATGTCCTGTCAGGATCTGCGACAGATAGTAATCTACCTGCCGATGTCTACATTTAAGCCAGTCTCCTATGTTGGGTATTAGCTTTTTTGTCCATTGGCCAACATCGGTTGTGCCATCCCATCGGTCTTGCCAGTCTAGTAAGAGTTGGTTCCTCGAGGCTTTCTTTTCCTCAGCAGATATACTTGCACCCCTTTCATGCCAAAGTTTTCTCTCTGCACCGAGGAGGTCAATGGGAATACTGGCAGCTACAACTTGTAAAGCTGCTGTCGAAACAGTTCGATATGCACAGGTAACTCTGAGCAGCATTTTCCTCTGTACTCTTTCCATAGCTCTTCGGTGAATCTTCCTCCTGAGTGCATTGTGCCAGATAGGTGCAGCATAAAGTAAAATGGAATATACTGCAGAGCACATAATCTGTCTCTTAACTGTTCTTGGTCCCCCGATGTTAGGCATAAGTCTGGCTAATGCCGATGCCTTCTTCTCTGCCTTTTGGGTTACTGCCTTCACATGTGCACCAAATGTGCAATTCCTGTCAATAAGAACCCCAAGGTATCGTACAGACTTTCCTGGGATAATCACTGTATCATTTAATAAGAAACGGACATTTTTCCAATTCCTGGAACCTTTCAAAATTACAGCCTCAGTCTTATGTGGAGCCAATCTCAACTTATTATTTACCATCCAAAGGTTAACTCGTCTCAGTGATTCATTTACTCGGAAGGTCAGTTCTTCTACATTCTCTGCTATTACCACTATTGCAAGGTCATCTGCATAACCAATAGATGTTGTCCCTTTTGTCAGCTGCAGGCGTAAGACACCATCATATAGAATGTTCCACAAGGTGGGTCCTAGGACAGATCCCTGTGGAACGCCAGCACTCATTTCAAGATCTTCTAAATCATGAAATCGTATTCTTCGTCCTTTGAAGTACTTAACGATTATTTGTTGTAGATACTGAGAAATGTTCATCCTACGAAGTTCTCTCAAAATAATGCTCCAAGAAGCAGTGTTAAAAGCATTTTTGACATCTAGCGTTATCAAGGCAGCCCATTTCTCACTGCTTTCTGCCTGTATTTGAATCACCCTCTCAATAGCTTGGGTTGTGGTTCTACCCGTTCTAAATCCAAACTGGTTCGAAGAAAGTCCTCCCTGTTGTTCAAGTTCTTTCTCCAGTCTAGTTTTAATCAATCCTTCGTAAAGTTTGCTCAAGGTGTTTAATAAACACAGTGGCCTGTATGCTGATGGATCTAATGATAGTTTCCCTGCCTTCAATAACAGCACTAGCTTGGCTACTTTCCACTCATCGGGGAATTCACGCTTTTTTAATAAATCATTGAAGACTGATAAGATCCAACCAGGTGCCACCTCAACTGCATACTTGATGGCTTCTGGTGGGATTCCATCTACACCTGGTGCCTTACCAGTCTTCATGTTGCGTGCTACCTCTTGTAACTCAACCACAGTGAACGGTTCTGCAACACAAAAATCTGATTCCGTTTCAAGTCTGTCATTAGTACAAGGGAACAACTCCATTGCTATGGCTTTCCTTCTATCAGCTGGGAGCTGAACTGGTAGGTACCCTGTTGATTATTCGACCGGTCACTATCTTATATCCCGCTCCCCAGATATCACTGTCTAGATCTTCGCATAGCTTTTGCCAGAGATTTCTCTTAGAATCCTTTATTAGCTTCATTAGTTGCCTCTTTGATGCCTTATAGTCAGCTTCTAATGGTATTAAGTTGACCTGGCTGATTTTTTTCCTAGATCTTGTAAGAATTCGTCTCTTGCGATTGCAGTCTTTCCTTTGCATGTCTATTTCATTGTTCCACCAGTAAGGGACTCGTGTTTTATATTTTGTTGATCCCCTCAATCGGCTGGTCCTACAAGCATCTTTAAGAGCAGTAGTTACATCTTTTAGAGTATGTTGCACTGTATCTACAGTTTGTGACATCCACTCGATTGCAATTTTAAAGGTTTCCCAATTATAGTTCCACACCGTTTTCGTGATATCATTAAGCTTCTTCGATCCCTTAACTTGAAAGTAAATAAAACGATGGTCGCTGAGAGATTCATCTTCCATAACTTCCCAGTCAACAATGAATGATGCTATACCCTGCGTTGAGCAGGTGACGTCTATGAAAGACTCTGAGTTCCCTCTGGAAAAAGTTGGTAAGATTCCAGTGTTATGAACCACCAAGTCTAGGGTCGTAGTAGTAGTAGTAGTAGTAGTAGTAGTAGTAGTAGTAGTAGTACTTTAGATTGTTAGATCGGCAGCGTAGTACTATTCGTTAAAAGTGAGACAGTTTGTGGTTTTTCATGTAATCGAGTATTTCAAGTATTAATAGCGACATTACTACTGACGTCATTGTAATGACCCGTGTTGATTCCAGTTGAGAAAACCACTGAGACAGTCTTTTTGAGGATGTAAAAAAAAACAGGTGGAGAGTGAGTGAGTGAGTGAGTGAGTGTCTGCCATTTTAATGAAAACTCCCCAAGTTGACTGTGACTGATGGCAGCGGAGAGGACCTGCTATTGCAATGAAAATTTCCTGACCCAGTCTTCACGTGAGAAAGGAGGTTGGTGACTTCCCCGCTGCATTTCTGAAGTACCGGTAACGTTAAGAGCTATGCAATTTAATGCAATATTATTCACAACGTGTACACTACCTAACCTAGAATTCAGTATGCAATCTAGATATCCGTAGCGAAACGCGGGTACATCAGCTAGTTCTACATAAGTGACCATACAATTGTAATCGCCGTTTCCTGAGTGTATCTATGATCTAGGTAACTTATAGATTTCATGTGATTTATTTTTCATCCAAATTCCATTTTCGCATTTTGGTCCTAAACTTTTCCTGAGGATTTTCCTTTCTTGTTTTTCGATCATCTTTATTTGCGATTTGCCATCAATTATAATAGTTTCAGATGCATAAAGTGCTTCTCTTTTAACTACTGTGTTATAATGTCGTCATTTTGCCTTTTGTTGATATAGTTCTTTTACTGCATCTGTTACAAGTAATTTTGTATGCTCTTTGAAGTTTTGCAATTCTTTCTGTATTAGCTCGCTGATTACCGGGCGAGTTGGCCGTGCGCGTTGAGGCGCGCGGCTGTGAGCTTGCATCCGGGAGATAGTAGGTTGGAATCCCACTATCGGCAGCCCTGAAGATGGTTTTCCGTGGTTTCCCATTTTCAAACCAGACACATTCTAGGGGTGTACCTTAATTAAGGCCACGGCCGCTTCCTTCCAACTCCCAGGCCTTTCATATCCCATCGTCGCCATAAGACCTATCTGTGTCGGAGCGACGTAAAGCCCCTAGCAAAAAAAAAAAAAAAAAAAAAAAAAAAAAGCTCGCTGATTTAACCCTGCTGGTTCATAATTTCCCCTAGACACTTAAAATTTGTCTACTTGAGCGATATTTCCATATTTGGTGATTAACGGTTGACTGTTGAAACCTGATGAAGTCCTTCCCATACACTTTGTCGTTTCATAAGAAATTTGGAGTACTGTTATGGCTGCTATTCCATGGAGTTTTTACAGACCGGATTGCTTCCTTTTTGTTGTTAGATAGTATAGCAATGTCATCAGCAAATACTAGGCAGAAGGTGAATTTTGTTTTGGATACATCACAAGAACCTCGTTTGCCCAGATTAAGTGGGACCGGAACTGATCCGGATTATCGAAAATCCGGATAATCCGGAAAAACTAAAAGCAAATACAGTACATGGTATATAATATATTAACATGTTGTACAGTAAACCTTTTTTTTTCAATTGTACAAAAATTATAAGAACACTTTTCTTATATTTACGACTGTTTTATGCACTAAAATTATGCGTGAGTTTTTTCTGTTTTACATTTGTATAGAGTTCGCGCGTAGCACGATCACGTTCACTAACATCAGTTCTGCCGGTGTGGTTTCAGTCTGGGATTCTAAATAGGCCATCAGTTTTTCCATCTGCATTGTTGCATCTCCATGAGTCATTGCTCCTCGTCATTACCTGCCAAGGATCAAGAGGCAATAATGTATCCATCTGTCATTATCCCGCAACCTGAATTACAGTCATTTTTCGACCAGTCATTTACGTCGTTCACATCTACCTCCGAGCATCCGGGAATGCGTGCAAATGTGTCGACGATCTCAAAAGAGGCCGCGGTTTCCCATTTTCAATTCCAGATGAACGCCGTGACGGTACCTTTGATAGACCCCAGCCGACTTACTTCCAATTCCTGTCCTTAACTATCCTTGGCGGTAAAGATATTCAAGAAGAATCGACCCCGTAAAATACTGCACAAGTAAAAATACATTTTTATTATTTTCGATCCGGATAAACCGGATATCCGGATTAGTGAGGGCCGAATAAACGAGGTTCTTGTGTACTAATATTTATACCTTTAGTTTCATTTTGCCATAACGTAATCACTTTTTCCAGAACTCTATTATTATTATTATTATTATTATTATTATTATTATTATTATTATTATTATTATTATTATTATTATTATTATTATTATTATTATTATTCCACCCTTAGCTTACGGTTTGAAGTTGGACAATTAGAGAAATGTCGAGTGGAGTAGATAGCAAGGAGAAGAGGCTAATAGGAGCTGCTCTTCATTTAAAGATGTGGTGGTTCTGAAAAGGGCCGTTTGTTAAGAAGGGAGATTCAGCCGCCCTCCTGCCAGCTAGACAGAAAACCTGGCTCCTTCCTTGGCAATTGCCTTGGTGCCCTCACTGATGATGATGATGATGATGATAATAATAATAATAATAATAATAATAATAATAATAATAATAATAATATATGTTTTTAACTTCCCTTTAATTGCTGTAGATCGCGAGAGACGCTGAACTATCGGAATGTTTTACCCTGAAAAGGCGTTCTTGATCATACCGGTAAATCTATGACACTAGTCTGTAGCATCCAACCATTCTTAAATGTCGACTGACTGCTGTGGGACTCAATCCCACAAAATTGAGCATAGACATTTTGCACACAACTGATTACGCTATGCAGCTCAAGTTTTTTCTTGAAATATTCTCTGGTTTGTTTACACTTTTCCCTACCTCTTTCTGAAACGCCAAACGTTTTAAGTGATTGGTTTTAGACTTGTAGGAACGGCTATTATTAGTAATAGAAAGGAATCGGCTACTGCTGATTTAATACACAGTTCAGTGCCTCCTTCATTTACTTCTTTTTAATTTATTATTTTTTTTTTAATTTTATTTTTTTTTTACAGTAACTGTTTATGTTCCACCGTTACTGCATCCTCGCTATTGCTTTCGGAGCGCCATTCATCTCGAAGGCCTGTAATGCAGTAACGCGCTGCTCCAATCGATTCCATTGGACCGGTTTCAATCAGTGGCGCACTCTACGCCGCCGGTTGGCCCAGTTACCATTGTTGACCTGCCCCGGTCAGCTTCACGGTACGAGATGGCTTTTTATTCCCTCACCTCTTTTTGTCGGAAGGGTCGTTCCAAATTGCGTACTGTGAGTGATTGTTTAATGCATCCCGTGCGTGCTGTTTGTTAGGTAAGGCAATTATCGTGGTGTACGTGACTTATTAGATTTCAGAGGTTTGGTTAAAGTGTTCAGCAAGAGGCAACAGGCGAGGTTGTAGACCTGTATGTTGAGTGCTCAGCCCGGAGGCTGATTTGGACCTCAATAGCTCCGCCTCAGCCTTTATAGGTGGTCCAGGCATCACTGAAGAGGTGTGCTAGGGAAATGAAAAGTGAGGCTTCCCGTTGCTTTCCTTACTGAGCGAAAAGTTGCTATTACATCTCAATTTGCCAAACCCACTGAAATGCCCGCACCATCCGACCCTATGAGTGACAATTTCACACCATTCATAACAGGGAGGAGCTGCATACGGAATGGCATTACTTTCATGTTGTCAAAGCCAAGAATGAGACTGACACGGGACAATGAAAGTAACAAATTTGTTCTAGCCCACACCAGGAGACATAGCACACTGTAAACACTAAGTCTTGCCGGCAAAAACTAGCTGTAGACTTACTCTCTTTAATTATTTAACATTTCTATAATGGAACCTGCAGTAAAATGTTTCTCATTGTAGATGAGGGAAATATATCCTGAAGATAGTGATATAATATAGGATTTGTTTTCAGGGTCGAGATGCAAGTGTATAAACTTGTTCAATTACTGACGTTTTTAGCAGTCACAACTTTAAGATTTCGTGGTTATGGTGTAGGAGAATGGGACTGAACACATTCAGAGGTTGAAAGTGCGCCCGATTTTATTTGATTTTATTAGACATATTCTCTTTCCATCTCTCGCCCTAGCTGTTTAACGTAAATATAGGCAAAGATAAAGGACTGTGAGGGACAACTGTGACCTAATTATAATACTTCTTTTATGTCTCATTGAACACTTTATACTTTTTAGAGCCGTTATTGTGCAATTATGTTGCCCCATTGGAGCTGGTAAATATACTGTGACGAGGCTGATGTATTTGAGCAACTCCTAATACCATCGAACTGAACCGGGATCGAACCCACCAACTTGGACCCTAGAAAGTCCAATATAAGAAACATAGAAATGTTACCAAAATTAGCATATCACCACCTCTGGAGAAACACAAATCTTCCTATATTGTCGCCTGTACGAATTGAGATATGTAATACTCGATAAATTACTTCTTAACTGTGAAATTCTAAGTAATCGGAAAAGTAGGTGGAATACCTTCAAAATTATGCAGACAGTAATTGACTAGGTGCTTAATTGATCGTCTGAATATAAAGATACACCTAAATTAGTGATTACTGAGCTGATCTAATCACTATAGGCATGGGACACACGTCGCCTTATTTTTTTATTTACATATGTTCACCAGCATATCAGGTTCGATAAAAGTGACATAGTTGTATTTAGATAGTTCAAACATAGCTTTAATTCTAGTTTGATCTCTAATTAATGTAAAAATCATAACACGTCCTATCTCAGTCCCAAGTACCGAGCTCGATAGCTGCGGTCGCTTAAGTGCGGCCAGTATCCAGTAATATGGAGATAGTGGGTTCGATCCCCACTGTTGGCAGCCCTGAAGATGGTTTTCCGTGGTTTCCCATTTTCACACCAGGCAAATGCCGGGGCTGTACCTTAATTAAGTCCACGCTCGCTTCCTTCCGCTTCTTAGGCCTTTCCTATCCCGTCGTCGCCATAAGACATATCTGTGTCGGTGCGACGTAAAGCAAATAGCAAAAAATTAAAAAAATTAAAAATCTCAGTCCCAAGTAAGTACATAAACATCTTTATTTGTTTCCACTAGTCAGTGCTCCTCTTCTTTCGTTATGTAGTGGTTATTATAAATGAATAGATTTCTGACTCAAAGTTGTATAATGATAAATGCAATTTTATTATTGTGCACTTTATCAATAGATAATCCTGTTACAGTTTTTATAAATAGTTTCCGTATACTTTTTTTTTTTTTTTGCTAGTTGCTTTACGTCGCACCGACACAGATAGGTCTCATGGCGACGATGGGACGGGAAAGGGCTAGGAGTTGGAAGGAAGCGGCCTTGGCCTTAATTAAGGTACAGCCCCAGCATTTGCCTGGTGTGAAAATGGGAAACCACGGAAAACCATTTTCAGGACTGCCGACAGTGGGGTTCGAACCTACTGTTTCCCGAATACTGGATACTGGCCGCACTTAAGCGACTGCAGCTATCGAGCTCGGTTTTCCATATACTAACCATGAACCTCTAATGATTGAACATTAACCTTAAATGGATGGAATTATTTTAAAATTAATATATGCACTATTACTTAGTCCTAGGAAAATGTGTTGTCTTTTAATTTAGTTTAGTTCGCTGTATTCACATTACTTTAATATGTGGTGTCGTTACAATAAGGTGTATACCTAACCCTCGTCTGAAATTGCCTAACATTTGTTATTTTATGAACAGACGATCTTACATTAACTTGTGGTTAGAGACACAAAAATTCATTTTATTTAAAATGAAACATAATGACCACAGTTACTTTAATCGGGGCATTTTATCTTATTTTATAGCCCAACGCATTTCATTTCCAATCACCTCACTCGAGCATTGCGTAACGTTTGTTACTAGTTTCAGTATTTCCGCTCATATCACTACCAACAAAAGAAACACACTATAAAAATCGGTAGTATAATACAACAATCCACATTTCGGTAGTTACTAGCAAATGACATTAAAGTGCGTTTTCCAAAGTGCGATTGTAGCCGCACGGCGACAGCAGTCTCCATCTCCGCGCATGCGCAGTTTGAATTTGATCTGCGACTCGCTGCGATTGCGGCTTGAGCCGCCACACTGGTGCAGTGAGCAGTGCTGGCGGCCGCAGTCGCTGCGACGGAAGTAACTTTACTAATTACAAGTACTACCGCAGTGCAAAACGTACTACTTTATAACCGATTTCAAACCGAATGAAAACTATGGAATGTGTTCATTCGATAGTCACGCTTCACATCCAATAGTCTATCGATAGTTTTTTTTTTGCTATGGGCTTTACGTCGCACCGACACAGATAGGTCTTATGGCGACGATGGGATAGGAAAGGCCTAGGAATTGGAAGGAAGCGGCCGTGGCCTTAATTAAGGTACAGCCCCAGCATTTGCCTGGTGTGAAAATGGGAAACCACGGAAAACCATTTTCAGGGCTGCCGATAGTGGGATTCGAACCTACTATCTCCCGGATGCAAGCTCACAGCCGCGCGCCTCTACGCGCACGGCCAACTCGCCCGGTATATCGATAGTTTAAAATATTCCTTATTCCCATAACTAGTTCACATATACATGTCGTAGAAATTAAATTATACTTGCCTGTGATCTTGTTCTTCTTCCCAATTTATATGGGTCATTACTTCACCTGGATTTGACCCATTTCTACAGCCGGATGCTCTTCGTGATGCTAATGCGGGGAGGGATGCATTCACTACTGCGTGTGTGGTAGTGCAGTATTTTGTGGGTGGATGAAGATAAGTGTGTTAAGAAGAATACAAACACGCAGTTGCCGAGTCATAGAAATTAACCATGGCAGTTAAAATCCTCATCCCAGCCGGGAGTACAACCCGGGGCCTTCTGAACTTAAGGCCACTACGCTGAGTATTCAACCAAGGAGCCGGACTTCCGAGTATTATTATTGGAAATTTTGAATGGATATTTCATGTGTATGTTGAGTCCTCGGTCCAAAGGCTGGTTGGACCGCCAATAGATTCGCTATCAGCTGTTATGGAGAGCAATGGCGTCACTACAGAGGCGTCGGCGTGGTAGACAGATGAGTGAGGTAGTTTCCCGTTGCTATCTGTACTGATTAGATGATGCTATTACATATCAGTCTACGAAGCCCACTTAAATGCAGACAGTGACGTAATATTGTTGTAATTTGTTAATAAGGAAGCCATTCTTTATCATTGTCGTCTTAGTTAATATTGTACCGGGTGGTTCACCTCCACGCCGCTTATTTAAAATTTGCGCCAATTGAAACTCCTCTGCTGGAGGAAGTCTGAACTTTATCTACGGTATTAATTCTCAAGTTTCGCAGAAGATGTCACTACTTGGAAATTTTGGAGTTTTTGAACTGGGTCATTTTTGATGTATTTTTGTTTTACCTGTAGTAAAAAGTGTGAACTTTCTCTTCTAGAGGACACTACTGAAAAACTACAATGGTGCACCCTAGTGCGAAGTGAAAGAACTGTTTTTTTTTGGAGAAAATTTAATTTCAAAAGTTTGTTTCTTGTTAAATTTCTTTCCGTTATTGTTTAAGTTGGCTGTATACCCCTTTCTTTCCCCTTGTTTTGAATTTAGCCAATCCTGAATTTCTCGAATTAATTTTCCACCAATAATATGTTTCTTCTTCGTATTGTGTAGGGGTTTTCTTGGTGAACCAATAAAATCCTTGTGGGAGGGTGTTCTCATTCCAAAAACGCCTCGAACTTTCCGCGAGAGTATATAAACTGCTGATTTTCGGGTCTCGGTGCCACTTCAGTACCATCTTTCAGTGTGTAAAGTACATAGCAGGGGGCGGGAAGCGCCTCTTTCTTCGGGCAGCAGTTCAACTACCAGGTAATGGCCATTTAATAACTTCTTTTCTTGCTAGCTCAGCAGTTTAACTCTCGGGGCGGGTCCGAAGCGTTTCCACCATGTAACTTTCCCTAAAATGTAAAGACACTTTGTATTTATTCTATCTTTTAAGCTACATATTGGGATAGAGAGTGCTTAACCCTCTCGAGCTCCCACTCATATTGTTTTGAGGTGAACTTATTTCTCACAACCGATTCTTCCTTAATGTAATGTAAATTGTTCTTTTCTAAAGTCACCTCTGTAGTATGGGATTAGCCCTTGCATTAGTGGCCTAGAGCCAGATTAGGTTTTAAAACAAATGCATTAGGAGTGCAGATCGCCTCCTCTCAAGTTGGTATTTTAGAGGCCATGTAATTAACCTTTTCTCACTTAATAGGCCTCAGTAGGTTGGGTATTTTACCCCTGTGTTTATGCCCTTAGAGGACAGCTTGAAGGTGGAATTTGGTGTGGCCTTTGACAGGCTTAAAATTTGAGAGCGGGTTGCTCTTTCTTGAAAATTTTGTTTTCTGTTTTCTGCGCGCCTCAAGGAGGCTTTACTGTGTAATTTGGAGCAAGTGCTCTTGGGTATGAACGGGGTTTTCCGCCCCTCTGTTGAAACTTGTGTGGGGGTAAAACTGGGCTAATTGCTCAAGAATTGTGAGGTCGGGGCTCGAAGCCCAAAGCCTGTAAATATTGTAATTGTACTTTTATTGCCTTGCTACTCTGTACCTGTCTTTCGTGTTATTTCTGAATTTTGAAAAGAGAATATAACCTTGTTAAATTTTACATTAACTTTAATTTCGTAGTTTGAGACCCGTTCACACCCGCACCTTCTTTCACCTCTACCTACCACAAAAATACGGTAACAAATATAACTAACAGTTTTCAGTCCGTGGAACACTCAGAATTTAACACTATAACATACCTGTCATGTCCGTGGAGCTGCATCCCCAGTCGCAATAAAATCGTGGCGCAAATGAGCCTTGAAAGGCTGAGTGTTGGAGACGTCGAGAGGTTGTGACATGACATTCCCCCTGGTATCACAACCATATCACAGTTCCACAGTCTCATCTTCACTTTCACATTTTTCTTGAAATGTGTTCGGAAACTACCAGCGGTCTAGTTCGCCAAAGTAGTAGTGCATCTGGTTACCGAAACCACAGTGACTTCAGCCAGTCCATATACAAATCTTCCACTGTCCACCTTTTCTGTTGCACTCTGACAGAAATTTCTGGAGGCAAAAATATTTCCTTCCGAATTTCCTGTCTTGAAATTACGGTGCGGTCAGTACGCGCATACGGCTTATACACTTGTAAATAGGGTATGTTTTACATACGAATATATGGTGAACCGTACTGTTCATGTGAATTTTGATGATATTTAATACAATTGTAATGTTGCGCCCGAATGTGAATGGACTGCTATTTGTAGCAGTTGGGCATATTTTGTGACCAATAGTCGAGTGACCTAATGATCTGCGTTGTACGGTATGCGTTTTCTTTAGTAAATGAGGACTAGATCAGAGGAACAAATAGTTTGGTAATGGATCTGTTCAACTTGGTTAAGTTATTAGGTAATGGCGAGAGTCGAATGGGGACGTTAATCATATCCATTGTAGGATTTTTATTGGCGTCGAAATGCGCATGGCTTGAGTCGAATGGAGACGCTAATCATATCCACGGTAGGATATTTATTGGCGCCCAAATGCGCGTGGCCTGAGTCGAACGGGGACGTTATCATATCCATTATATGACATAATGGTAGCCACTGATATTTTGAAACAGGGGCGCGCAGCTGTCAGCTTGCATTTCGGGAGATGGTGGGTTCGAACCCCACTGTCGGCTGCCCTGAAGACAGTTTTTCGTTGTTTCCAATTTTCACACCAGGCAAATGCTGGGGCTGCACCTTAATTAGACCACGACCGCTTCCTTCCCACTCCTAGCCCTTTCCTTACCCATCGTCGCCATAATACTGCCTGTCTGTGTCGGTGCGAAGTAAAGCAAATTGTAAAATATATTTTGAAACAAAGATCCGACCGACCGACCGACCGACCGACCAACCAACCTTGCCAATGTTATGAAATATTACTGTAGCCTACCTCTTATGGTAGTTTCCCCTTCCTGCACCAGCATTGGAAATGAGAAAGCGAAGTGGCTCATAAACTAACTAGCCAGTCTCGCGTAATAATGTCACAGGAGAAAACTATTGCGGTGGTGGCACCGTGGATGGAGCAGGTTTTAAATGTCCTTCATTAATTTCTGGAACCTCATTACCATCTTCATTACTATAAAAATTAATCTTACGGCAATAAAACGTCGCCTTTGCTTCCATGGTTTAGTGTAATGGCGATATATTTGACGACTGGCGTGTGTAAGTGTTATTAATGCTGGGTACGCCATACTCCATTATAGTGCCTGTTTTTATTCCCTAAAATATACATTCACTTTTTTTTTTAATTGCTACACTCCACACAGTGCATTCCCTTCACACGGAATTCCACTCGCCTCTAATGCAGTCGGTCACTTGAAGAGCTTGTAGCTAGTGAAAATCCACATCCTGTTTCCAGTCTTTTTGAGCCGGTCAGGAATGGAACGAATAAAGCTCCCATCTAGCGGCGAGGATGGGAATTGTGCCGGCTGCCGAAGCACGTTGCACTCCTTTTCGGCTGTGATTAATGACTGACAGATCAAATGGAATTATATTGGAGTATGTTGCTGGAATGAAAGGTGACAGGAAAAACCTGTCCCGCCTTCGCTTTGTCCAGCACAAAATCTCACATGGAGTGACCGAGATTTGAACTACGGAATCCAGCGATGAGAGGCCGGCGCACTGCCGTCTGAGCCACAGAGGTTTCCTTGTAGTTAGTCACATAGAAAATCCCTTTACATTTCGTGAACTTTATAGGACTCTTTCGGGTGAGGGGTGCTTTGGTGTTCGATTGATTTTAGGAAGATTTCGCGTGTATGGGTAACGGTTGGTACAGGATCGGTCAATTGTTGCACAACCAAACAATACGCATCAAATTACTACCTATATACATGCTGATGTCACTGTCAAATTTTGACTATTTTCAACGTTTGGTTACGATTTCTGTCATGCGCATTAACGTCCCAGTTAACATTTGAGAAATTTAGATCATCCGCTACAATTTCGTTCCTTTCAGTGTCGTCTCACCGGAGGATCCCGACCGCTTTTCAGTCCCGACATTTTCGGGATTGACATCATTTTAAAAAGTTGCAAAGTAGACCGTGTGAAGCGAAACGCTCACCGCTTTATCTTTCAGTGTGTCAGCCATTTCGTTTTATCTGTTAATTTGTCACTAACATCAGCCATCTTGTGTTTCCAGCTGATTTTAGTAGCGCTTGCGCCAGCAGACTGAGAGGTGGTTTGCGAAATACTGCGCTTGTTATTACGTGAGTTGAGTAACATCTTTAATTGTTTTTTAGTTAATTTGTAATTAGTAGGTACTTCAATTTATGAATATCAATAACAAACGAATATAATTCCTGTAGTTCTGATAAGTTATGTGTGTATTACACTAATGCAGCTTTTACTCTTGAACGATATTTATTGCAGATTATATTGATTATGTCTCTATCTAAAGAAAGTTTTTTCGTCAAACATAACTAAGACGAAGATGCAACCTCTGTGTGGAGCTATATTAAAAACCTTAGGAGGTTCAATCAGAGGACTACACACTCATCTTTCAACCAACCATAGCAAAAACGTTATTACTCCAAGGCCGTTCTCATCAACTAGCCAAAGTGGCGAAGAACCACCGCCGTTGAAGCGAAAACACAGCTCATTTAAGGACTTTTGTGTAAAGCTGATACTTTAGACGGCGTTTTGGCCCGAATGACGGCCTTAGATGGCTTTCTTTTTAGTGTCTTTGTAACCTCAAAAGATTTGAGAGCGCTGTTATTATTAAAAGAGTATTCTGATTTACTGAAAGCAGCTTCAACAGTTCATAACCGTATCGTCATTTACAGCTGCAGAATTAGAAAGCATGTAAAAGCTGAATTAACTGCTTTAAAAAATGAAAGTCAGCGCTTTAGCTTGAGCTTTGATGAACTGACATCGACTTCCAACTAAAGATACATGAACGTAAATATTCATTCGGAGAAAAAGTTTTGGAGTTTAGGCTTTATTCGTATTGATGTATATTTGAAGGCGGAGACGTGTGTTGATGGTTTAAATGAGCGCCTTTCTCAGTTCGATATTTCACTGGACAGCGAAATTGTGGCAATCGTAATCGACGATCCAAATGTCATTCTCAAAGTCGGAAAACTTGTCAATGCAAAGTACCAAGCTTTTTTCTTTTAGATTTTTCTTTTTTATGGCATTCACTTAGCCGTTTGCGATTTACTTTATAAAGAAAGTATACCCTGTA
This sequence comes from Anabrus simplex, assembly GCF_040414725.1. Classification (NCBI taxonomy): domain Eukaryota; kingdom Metazoa; phylum Arthropoda; class Insecta; order Orthoptera; family Tettigoniidae; genus Anabrus; species Anabrus simplex. The sequence continues at coordinate 282,504,377 of NC_090268.1, forward strand.
TACCAGATGCTTCAGAAAAGGAGTCCACTGAGCACCACGACGCATTGCTGGATGATGATAGCAACGAAGATCTTGAATCAGGATTATGCCTTGAAGCAAACGAAAATTGCCCGGATTTGACGAATGACCAGAACTTCAAGGATGTAACAAAAAAGTTCGCAAAGTAGTTCTTATTTTCAAAAAGCGTCGTTGAAAAATGATACCATTCTTCAAAAATATGTGAAGATATAACATGGCAAAGAACTAAGTTCAGTGCTTGATTGAATAACCGGACGGAACAGGCTCTACAGTATGCTCGAACGTTCTGCGTTTCTGAAAGTTACCGTCAAAAAGGCGCTTATAGATTGGAATAATCCAGTGCAATTGGAAGAGTCCGATTTCGAATTCAACGATGAAGTCGTTAAAGTCTTTTCTCCAGTCGAATTGTCTGTAGAAGCACTCTGTCACACTGACGCAGTTTAAGCAGTTAAATGACAGTAGCTCCGATTTGGCTTCTAAATTCAAAATACATTTACAAAAGCACATGAAATATCGCCGAAGAAATTAGTTGAGTGGCGTTTTATGCTACCTACAAAATCATCATAGTGACAATGTGGCGTTGGCGTTCCATGATGAAATAAAGCGTACATTTTCAAGTCCGAGCAAAGTCCTGATAAAAAGAACGACAGTTTGTTTCTAAGTGAGAGATTAAATAATAAAAATAATGACGAAGAGGAAGAACAAAATATGCAAGTCGAGCTTACGAATACAGAGAAAAGTGATTTGACGCTTAAAGAAAAGCTTCAGCTGGAAATAGAAAACAGTTTGAAAGTTTTGTCTCTTGAAGCAGTAAATGAAAATGATTTTTTCGAAGTTGTTAAGAAGGAACCTACAGTAGTCTTCAAATTATACTCTGAGCTATAACCTAGAGCGGGCTTATAAATATTAATTAACGATTCCCCCAACTTCCATCGACTCTGAACGCTCTTTCTCTGCAGCTCCATATTGAGGAGACGGCCTGATGATGAGACTTTAGATGCGTTTGTTATTTCTCACATTATATTTTCGCAATTCAAATTAGAATGTCCCTGTTAGATTAATTTTCTTTATATTTAAGAGAAATGTGACATAAATATTATTTTAAAATACTTTTTGCCAAGAAACTTAGGCCTACTACATACTTACTATGTTGTTACATGAAAATAGCCGATGTTAAGGGAGATTTTTGTTCATTTTCAAAGTTTATCTGCATAGTTTGTAACATGTTGGTTTTTTCTCAAGAATAACTTTATCTTAGAGACTCAGTGATTGTATGTATGGTTAGTTTGACTCTAAGTCTGATTAATTAGAGTGATTAGAATAGCTAGGTGTATATCGTAAAATACGTTGATTTTTATCTAAATGTTTATTTGTTGTTTAAAGAGCTGGTTTCTATATGATTTTCTTATTTTTTATTTGTAACTCTCAATACCGGAATAATCCCGGGATTGTCTAATTATAATCCCGAAATCCCGGGATTAGATATAAGGGCTGGGATCGCTCTACGTCTCACACATAGCTGATTTTCTTATCACATAATTTTGCGTCAGCGACTTCCTTTCCAGATCTGTACACCCCAAAACATCAAGGTGTCTTATTATCTTTAGAAATGAGCCTTGCCGAGCTCGATAGCTGCAGTCGCAGACGTAAACAAACTTGCAAGGAATGAACCTTACACCTAGAATTGCATGGTTGCCTTCCTTCCTTTTTTCAGAGCTTACATATTCTTCCTTCACCAGTACGAAAACTCTCTCGCGTGGAATCTATCCTGTCTCTACGATAAACACTTCAGTTCCGGAAAAAATTTCCGCATCCATAATATAATTTCTTAGCCATGAATCGACTCCTGTTACAGTATCCGCTAAATATATATCTATTAAATTACTTAACTCGATTCCTTTCCTTACAATACTTCTTAATCTTCGGTCACATACTTTGAAATAACTAATCGTAAGTGTGATTGTTATAATTTATAGAACAAGCACGGTAAAAAGATTTAATTTCACTTTAAATTTTGTATCCGGTGTATTTGGAAGTCGTTTCCTACCTTGCTCCGAAAGTATCGTGCATTAATGTCATCTAGTATCACACGATATAATATTTGTTCTTTGCGAAGTATTGTTTATGTCCCATTATTAGCCTGTGTGAGTGCAAACCTTCTCTACTTCGAAGCCGGATAGTTGAGAACTGGCGTTTCCAGAAAATCATGTCAAGATAAGCAGGCAATGTTTCGGATAATATGTTCTTATAGGTTTTGAATATTCTGAGTACAATTCAACCGAAAATACATTACAGTTCCAAGGAGTGAAATATGAGTATCTTAATTTCTAGCAAGTGATGCATGTCAGGTAGGTAATCCACATTCCACAGTAGATCTGCGAAGCTGTAGATTGCAGAGAATATGATCCAAATCCTGTTACTGACGGCAGTTACTCTGAATGTAGTTTTCCTTTCCTTTGTGAAGTAGAGTCAGTAGAAAGTATCCACGGTATTCTCTACCCATGGGGCTCTCATCTTAGGAGTCTGGATTAGTGACCAAGGGGCTCTTAGGCGAGTCTGCTATTGTTTTCACTTCACTTTCCCTTTCCTATCCGATCCTGTTTTTCTTTGTTCACGATGCCTAAGAAGTCTTCCATTCTCCTTTCGTGGCTTACCCCTTTCTTTTGCCAATACCTCCTATCTTCAAATTATTGGACTTCTTCCCTTTTATCTTATGACTGCCGGACTGAATGTCAACTTGACAGGTTCGATCCTGGCTCATTCCGATGGTATTTGAAGGTGCTCAAGTACGCCAGCCTAGTGTCGGTAGATTTACTAGCAGGTAAAAGAACTCTTGAAGGACAAACTTTCGGCACCTCTTTGTCTCCGAAACTGTCGAAGTAGTTAGTGGGACGTAAAAACAATAAAATCATTATTATTATTATTATTATTATTATTATTATTATTATCTTATGAGTAGTTTATAAGAGGATGTTGGCGCAGTTATACTTCCTCTTAAAGCAATGATCACTACCACATCACCATTAATGTAGTTTACTCCAGATTTTCTCCTCTGTTGACTTCCCCCACCACCCACAAAAGCTCCCCTATGAAAATTCTTCGAGTTCTGCAGATTTCGCCACAATCCTGTGCACTAACCAGAGCCCGGATTATATGCAATGAGAAATATGTACATAAATATATTGCTAAAATTGCTAAAAATAGCTAAAATTTCAGGTTCCCTGTGGGAATCAACATCTGTATCATCTGATGGCCAAGCACGCATCCATTTTTGGTAATGAGACAAAGTCTCTCATAGTGCATTGGTACTGCCGGTGGCTCCAAGTAGCCTACGCAGTGGCCTCCATGGTACTGACTAGCCATGCATCTTAGTGGGTGTGCTAGGTACCAACTGATGAGCCCAACTTAGCACACGGGGGCGAAACGCTGGCAACCAGGAATGAGTTAGCTTGAAAATTTATAATTTCCAATAACGGACCATTTAATTGGTATTATAACATTATACTCATTCGGGACAAATATTTCAGGTTCCCTGTGGGAATCAACATCTACGAGTGTATCATATGTAATATTTATCAAAATATTTAATATGCATCGAAATGTGTAAAAATACGTAACTTTAAACTCCTCAAATAATGGTGATCTTAGTGTGATTCGCCCATTTTAGCTTTTCTTGTACCGAGCTCGATAGCTGCAGTCGCTTAAGTGCGGCCAGTATCCAGTATTCGGGAGATAGTAGGTTCGAACCCCACTGTCGGCAGCCCTGAAAATGGTTTTCCATGGTTTCCCATTTTCACACCAGGCAAATGCTGGGGCTGTACCTTAATTAAGGCCAACCGGGCGAATTGGTCGTGCTCGTAGAGGCGCGCGGTTTGAGCTTGCATCCGGGAGATAGTAGGTTCGAATCCCACTGTCGGCAGCCCTGAAGATGGTTTTCCGTGGTTTCCCATTTTCACACCAGGCAAATGCTGGGGCTGTACCTTAATTAAGGCCACGGCCGCTTCTTTCCAACTCCTAGGCCTATCCTATCCCATCGTCGCCATAAGGCCTATCTGTGTCGGTGCGACGTAAAGCCCCTAGCAAAAAACATAATTAAGGCCACGGCCGCTTCCTTCCCGCTCCTAGCCCTTTCCTGTCCCATCGTCGCCGTAAGACCTATCTGTGTCGGTGCGACGTAAAACAACTAGCAAAAAAAAAAGCTTTTCTTGTAGCTGCATACGGAATATACAATTACATATAGTCCGGGCTCTGGCCCTAACATCTCTGCACTACACCGACAGCAACTATATCCGTATGGCCAACATCATCATCAAACACAATATTGTATTATGACACATGACAGCGCCCATTAACTACTCAGTGCATTATGCTCTAAGTACCTTACGCAGCGCCATCTGGGAGTTAGAATAACATCCTGAGCTGTTAATGGGACATCGCCGCATGTTTGCCTTTCTAGTACCCGCTTATAATTCCAGAAACTTTAGTTTCCAATCTTTTAGCAATCAAATATTTTCAAACTAAATTCAGCGTGAAATTCGCACTTTATATTTCTTTCTGTTCCCTTATGATGCTTCTTATCAACAAAGACATAACATTGCCATGAAGTGTTTAAAATAATTTAAACCTGTAGTCTTAGGTGCATCAGGCTGATACTCTGCATGGGATACTCTGGGAATATTTTCTCTGAGTTAATTGATTAATTGCTATCTGCTCGATGAAAAATGACGACCATCTTCGTGTCTATTGCGGTTAATGAACGATTGATTTTAATTAAAGTATAACGATTGATTTATTCTGTAAATATATTGCAGTTTATTTTCATGATTATTTTAATCGATTCTAATCTTCTTCATCCCGACGTTTGAATAATTTGGGATCTGAGGAATGTATATTTATTGCTAGTATTTTATATCGCATCGACCCAGTTAGGTCTTTTCGTGACGGTGGAATGGGGAAGGCTAGGCGTTGGAAGGAAGCGTCCATTGACTTACGTAAGTCACAGCCCAGCATTTTCCTGACGTGAAAACGGAAAATAATTGGAAAACCATTCAGGAGATAGTGGGTTCGAACCCCACTGTCGGTAGCCCTGAAGATGGCTTTCCGTGATTTCATGATTTCACGTCAGAAGAGAGGTCTGTATCTTAGTCATATGCACGTCTTTCCCAGTCCTAGCCTTTGCACATTCCAGCGTCGTCGTGTGTCATTAAATAAATAAATAAATAAATAAATAAATAAATAAATAAATAAATAAATAAATAAATAAATAAATAAATAAATAAATAAATAAATAAGTGTAGTCAGGGTGCAAAATCAGAAAGAAACGGTGTGCGGGGGGGGGGGGGTAGAAGAAACATAAGGCTTAAATACTAGTGTTTATATCAGGCAGTGTCCGGCGGGGAAGGTGGCATATAATTCCCATGTAAGTAAATTACCCCTCCCCCAGAAAAATATAAATTTTAGATCTTTTTGTTTGAATTGTGTTGTTATAACAAGAATGATAAACATTAGAAAGCTATTCTAATCAGCCGAGAAGAATTGGACAGTCTCGCATAGACGAGGCGCGATTTGTCCTGATTTTCTGCTTTATTATTGGGACCATCCTCTAGCAGGGTTCTGCGCTGACTGAACAAACTTGTCGGTTTGTACACACCTTAAGCGAATACTGCCCTATTGGCTGTACAACTAAAACATTTGAGTTAGAAATATGCGCAAGTTAGGTATCTTTTCGGTTTTTTTTTTTGCTAGGGGCTTTACGTCGCACGGACACAGATAGGTCTTATGGCGACGATGGGATAGGAAAGGCCTAGGAGTTGGAAGGAAGCCGCCGTGGCCTTAATTAAGGTACAGCCCCAGCATTTGCCTGGTGTGAAAATGGGAAACCACGGAAAACCATCTTCAGGGCTGCCGATAGTGGGATTCGAACCTACTATCTCACAGCCGCGCGCACGGCCAACTCGCCCGGTTCTTTTCGTTTTAATGGCTTCCCTAACCTTCCCTATCAGAAACACACCCTCCCCAAGATGTACAGGAGTGGTGTAAGCTCGAGCTAGTTACAGCAATGAAAAGGGGGGGGGGGAGCTTCAAGTAATTTACATTTTTACCTGGGTTTCAGATGGACTTGTGAGAGTGAAACATGAAAAATAGGCTGCAGGTGCAGAGTTGCCACTGCTGCGTTGTTTTACAGTATTGCTCAAGTTCTGGCAGTCATTGGACTGATTGCTGATGTTTGTATGAAAATATGCACGGTAAAAATCATGAATTTCAATTATTTATTTATTTATGTATTTATTTATTTATTGCTCAACAGGCATTTCTGCCCACTTACAGAACATTCCCATTTCTTATTTCTAATTTTATAAATAATTTACAATCAAAATTAAAATATAAACCTAATATTATACTTATGAACTATGGACATTGGTAAGTGTGTGTTTCAAATTATTTTAATTCCCCCTAAAATATACATTATTAATCTGAATTACTCTAAGGACTAAATTATTCATGGTACACAATAATGCTACTCTATTTACTTTGTCTTCTCTCTGTGCGAGTTCCCCTCTGACTGACCTTAACAAGATACAGTCGTCGTGAAATACGTCCACGTTTGGCATTTTATTAATTAACTGACATATTCTGTTTAATGGTGAATTCATAGGGTGATTTGTGTTTGTATTTCTATTGCTTCCAAACGGTGCATACAAATTTATTTGGTGGAGTAACTCTCGGTTATCTGCTTTACCTTTGAGAATTCTATGTAGATATTTTACACAGGTTAATGTTCTCCTCGTATGCAACCTATCTATCCCAAAATTTGTTATTAACTCATTATATGCCACATATTTTGCACTTGTTTGAGAGATACAGAAATACTGATATCTTAGAAATTTAGCTTGAACATTTCCTATTTCTTTTATACGTTTGATACATGATGGATTCCAGACTATATAGGTAAATTCTATTACTGTTCTAACTAGTGAATTGTATACCTGTATTATCGCTTTGATATTTTGAATTTGTTTGTGTTTCTCATTAGAAATCCTAGGTTCCTATAGGCCTTATTTACGGCGTTATTTATGTGTATATTGAATTGAAATTTACTATCAAATATCACTCTTAAATCCTTCTTATCTTCAACTCGTTTTAGGCTGATACCGTTCATTTCATAAGAATGAATTTTTGGTTGTCTTTTTCTAGTAAAGATCATTGATTCACATTTCTTAACAGTGAATTGAAAGGAATTGTGTTTTCCCCATTCAACCAGTGCTGTGAAGGCTTGTTGTAATTTTTCGGTATCTTTGTTTGAACTAATCTGCCTGTAAATTTTCATGTCATCGACATATAAGTGAAATTTGAATTCTTCAACACAGAGCCAATATCGTTAACGAACAGAATGAATAACATTTTCTCATTATTTTATAATTAAAGGATCCCCCCCTTTCCGGGCAATTTTAGTGGGGGGGACCTTTGAGATAAAATCGTCGATGGGGGAAAATCCCTCCTTTCCTCCCGTGATTTCGCACCGCGCTGCTAGTGTCTGCGAATGAACTAGGTTCCTCAACAATCCCCCATTTGCAACTAGCTCTGTGTCCTCGGTTAGTTCCACACTCTTATATTTAAATCATTACTAAATCCAACCATCGTTTCCTCGGCCTCTCTCCCATTATCTTATCCATTCTGGCAGAATCCACTATCCTTTTATGAAACCTATTCTCCTCCGTTCCCTTCGCCTAACCCCACCACCGAAGCCCGATCGTGTGCACAGTTTCATCCGTGGAATTCTTTGCTAACTTAGTCTTTATCTCCTCGTAGCGAAGACTCTCCTACCATTGTTCTCATTCGTTGGTAGCATTCTCGCTACTTTTAATTGAATTAGCAAAATAAAAGGCCCCCGCTTTTTATCGGGTAATTTAGCCACAGTTAGTTCGAAATTTTACTGATCCATATCGTGATCGTACCGCCCTGCTCTTTAGCTGAACGGCCAGCGTCACGGCTTTCGGTTCAGAGAGTCCTAGGTTCGATTCCAGGCAGGGTCGGGAATATTAATCGCGTCTAATTCATGCCTCTGTTTCGGAGTTTGATTGTTTTGTCTTCGTATGTATAAATGCACACCCCAAGGCCAAGGGAGTAGCCATATTGAAACAACGGATTCCGTAAGATCTCTGAAGTTAAGCAACATTGGGCGTGGTCACCAGGTTGAATGGGTATCCTATGTGATGTTTAGTACAGGAGGAGCGGATAGGTAGTGCCCACGCTACGACAACGTCTCAGGATGCCTGATCAGTGAGTGACCTCTGGTCTAGCCGGGGCAATGGCTAGATGGTCAATGTCCAGGTTTGAACAAGGCGCTTGGATTCTACAAATATATAGGCTGTATATACAACGCACTACACAACCAACCAACACAGACACATATACCCTCCAAATGGGTTCTGTGTCAGGTATCCAGCCGTTAAGCGGGACCAAGTCCATACATGTTACAGTTCGTTCCTACGAAGGTGTTTGAAGCCCTGCAGAAGAAGACGCGAAGTGATGAAAGATCATGCTGCATAGATAGAGAAGATACATATGTCTGAGAGACAGACAACAGATGACTATATAAGGGACTTTCTCTATAAACTAATGCGCCTAAAAACGATTTGTGATATCTCTTGTAGAGGAGAATTCAATTTGCTGTGCGGTGAAGTTCTTAAAAGTTTTGACTTTCTTATCCCCGTTACCTCAATTAATATTTACCGTGCCAGTATTGGTGCACTCATGCCGAGATTGCCCACGTCTTCAGGAGTGTGTTTCTAGCTTGTGTACATACTATGAAGCATGAAGAAGTGGCTTATCTTAACTCATAAAAACAAAAGAACCCTTTTGGCTCGCTGCCTTAACAAGAGTTCTTTCTCATCCTTTTTTAAATGTCTAGCAGCGCGTTACGAATTCAACATCATTGTACTCTAAGTAGTTGTAGTAGCAGGATTAAATTGAAAGCAGGTGTTGCTATTCCCATGACACAATTACCCAGAAGTAGGAATCGATCCTCTTTTAGCCCTCGAGGAAACGGGCGGAGACTGTTAATATTTGAACAGGGTAAAACACTTTGGAGGTTTCACCCGAGATTTTATCCCGCTCAGCGAATTTTACACTCATTCCAGACGAAAGATTCTCTTTTTTCCTTACTTTTTTTTTTTAACTTCCACTATATTCTTTTTGTTTGTCTTTCAGATAAAGCGTTGGCTATTGAAGCACGAACCACCCTGCAGACAGTGATATTACTCATGAAAGAAACTCAAGTTAAATAACGGATATCTTTAATATAATATCGGTGCGGTTGGTGATTTCAGAAAATTACGCTGCCGTGCGCTGTATCGGTCATCCGAGGTTATTGTTATACCGGGAACACGCTGTTAGGACGACACTAGTGATTGCTGGTTAGTATTGTTTCAAAGGGCAAAATATCATCACAATCCTCTCTTACGTGTTTTCTTGTCTTTAGTAATCTTTTACTCTCCAGTATTAAAAAACTGATGATGTCACACTTATACTATAGGCACGCAATTAGTAAACAGGAAGTGGCGACAACGGATCCAGAAGTTTAAAAATGTATATTTTAGACCTTTTTACTGGTATATTTTTCTTATTTTTCTAAATCTTTCTTTGTTTTACTTGTATTTTCCTGTTTAAAGACGACACACAGTCCCTGGGCCAGTGGAAATAACCAATTAAGGTTAAAATCCCCGACTCGGCCGGGAATTGAACCCGGGGCCTTTGAACTAAAGGCCAGCACGCTAACCATTTAGCCATGGAGCCGGATCGAAGTAAGTCTGGCAGTGCTCCTAGTGTAAATATGATATCATCAGTCTTCTTAATACTAGTTGTAAGAGAAGGAAGGAGAGGTATGACTCTTCAAAACATGACTTAGAGAGGAATCTTGCAAGAAAGGAAAGTAAATAATTCTCTAGGTCTCTTATACCCAATATCGTTGGGGGCCGGAACAGATAAGTGTCCAACAAAGGACTTTGTATAGGAAGGATAAAAGAAACGAACATGAAACAAGTAAGCGGAAGCATTGCCAGACTTACTTATAGGTCCGTGGCCGCCACTTCCTGCTTACAATTTGTGTGCTGCCAATGGTGACGATATCGAAGAAACTGGAAGAGACTGCTTGTTATTTTAGAACAGATTTTGTCTGCTTTATCTCTACGTCTATAGATAATCATACTGAGTTTTTCCTTAAAACAGCCATCATCACCGCCACTATCAATTCCCTTTCGTATAGTCGTGAGTGCGAAGTCGCATGTAGGGAGTCAATCTGGTAAGACATGTTGAGCTTTTGTTCATCTAGCCAATACGAGTATTTGCCAGGAATTGGCCTCATTACCTCTAAAGAAACATCTGAAAGATACCTTGTAATTTGAAGTTCTGGTTTGAATCATCTTCAGGAAGCGAGTGCGTTAACATTATGTTCTTCATCCAGATTGGACCGGGACGTTGTTCAATCTCTATTATGTTCAGGTTGTCGGCGTTTCGAACACAAGACGACTAATACACCCCTACTCGATCCAAGTTAACTAAAATTGACTTTAGCTGTCAGTAGCGGCGATTGGGAATTAGATGTGGGGAGTGAGGGGGGGGGGGGAGCAAAACATGTACAGAAAACAAAAGGTTCCAGAGTTTGTGGGATATAGCTGCATCTCTGAGTAAATTTTGACAGAGAGGTAAAGGTTGACACTTCACCAACTTAACTGCGGTATTATACAAGTATTGCAGTTAAATAGAAGTACAGCGTGATTATACAATTAAAAACCATTTAGTATTTGACTACACACTAAGAATTTAACAGACATTAAAAGAGAATGCTAGACTGACGAATGTGCGCGGCAAGCGGGTGAATCATACCTCAGAGTTCATGACTTCGCAAATAAATAAATAAATAAATAAATAAATAAATGAATACCCCTGTTACTCTTCCTCACAGCACATGAAAAGTCTCTTCTTAAAGGGAAGAATTAGTTGAACACACTGGGCGAGTGTGCCGTGCGGATAGGAGCGCGCAGCTGTGTGCTCGCATCCGGTAGATAGTGGGTTCGAACCCCACTGTCGGCGGCCCTGAAGATGGTTTTCCGTGGTTTCCCATTTTTACCTGGTCCTGAGGACTGGTTCTTCGAGGTCCACTCAGCCTACGTGATTAGAGCTGAGGAGCTAACTGACGGTAAGATAGCGACCCGGTCTCGAAAGCCAAGAATAACGGCCGAGAGGATTCGTCGTGCTGACCACACGGCACCTCGTAATCTGCAGGCCGTCGGGCTGAGCAGCGGTTGGTTGGTAGGCCAAGGCCCTTCAATGGCTGTGGTGCCATGGGGGGTACCTTAATTAAGGCCACGGCCAATTCCTTCCCATTTCTAGGTTTTTCTTGCCCCATCGTCGCCATAAGACCTATCTGTGTCGGTGTAACGTAAAGAAAAGAAAAGAAAACAAAACAGAAATTGCTTTTTTAAATAATTCGCACAATTTCTAGTTTCAGCCAGCTAAAATGGAATAAAAATGTAATGCCCCCCCCCCTCGACCCCCTAATCACCGTTACTGTTAGCCGTACACAGAATAACGCCATGGTCCAACAACTCGGACGAAGAACGTAATTATAGCGTAACACTGTTGTGGTCGTTCCATTTCTTAAGAATGCAATAGCACTTCCAAACTCCGCAATGGTGCAAGTTATCGGACAACATTCAATACACATACTAAATCAGGTCTGGCCAAACAGCGCTCCTCGGGCGCGCGGGCTCCAGCCGCGCTCCTAACTTACGCGCCGACCGTATAGGCGATATGACGCAGAGGGGCGAGGGGGCAAGAAAGGTTAGAAGTCAGGCCGCGGGACAGCAGTAGGGTCGCCTTGCCCGTCTGTCTGTATTCAAAGAAGTTTCAAGACTTCGTTGGGCTCAATATTGACTTCGATTTATGAGAGACCATTCTCGCTTTTGGAGAAGAATGTTCCCCGTTACTTCCAGCTTCTACAGTGCAACATTCGGTTCAAGAATATATTTCTGCTATTCCGAAATACAGTATGCACGATTTTTATAAAATACTTCCTCAGCAGCAGCAGTATTATGGACTGCATAAGCAAGTTGCTGAAGTTCTTTCAGGGCTCGGTTCCATCTACAAGTTTTCTTGTAGTAGAATGGGACAATTTTTCCCACTCCTCTTGCAGTCCTCTCTTCATATCAGCTTTGGAATTTATTGGAAGTTTCCGGATGTTGTTTTCTAGTATATCCCATAAATTCTCTATGGGGTTAATTTCAGAACTTTGCGGGGGAGGATTCGCAACTTTAGGACACTTGTACAACAACCATAGCCGTACCTACATTATAGGCCGTATGTTTCGGGTCGTTGTCCTGATAAGATTTAAAACAGTCCCCAACTCCTATATTTCTTCCGTGGTTTCCCATTTTCACACCAGGCAAATGCTGGGGCTGTACCTTAATTAAGGCCACGGCCGCTTCCTTCCAACTCCTAGGCCTTTCCTGTCCCATCGTCGCCATAAGACCTATCTGTGTCGGTGCGACGTAAAGCCCATAGCAACAACAACAACTCCTATATTTTCTGCATTTTTCTTCTGATTGTTTTTAAAAATCTGAAGATGTTGGCAGTGGTCCATATTTTCGTCTATAAAAATCAGCTCATATACTCCTTGAGCCGACCATACAGCCCCATGCCATAACATGTCCCCCTCCATGTTTTACTGTTGGCTTAATATTTCTTTCTTCAAACTCTTTATTGGGCTGTCTCCAAACTATATTGCACCCATCTGAGCCAGAATCGTTGAATTTTGATTCTTCGCAGAAAATTAGTCTTCCACCAGTTCATATCTTTGCTAAGATGCTCCTTAGCAAATCGTTGTCGGCCGATCCTATTTATTTTGTTGATATAAGGCTTCCTTCTTGTGGTTCGCCCGTGATAATCACTTCTATATAACACCCTCGGGATTGTACTTGCACTGATCTTCTTTTCAAACTCGCTCTCAGCTGCAGCAGCAATAGTGGTTGTAATAAAACGTGGATTTATTTTCACTTTCCTTACTACTGCCCTCTCTTCTCTCCTAGTAAGGACCCTCGGGCGACCTGTCTGTGGCAGATTTGCAATTCTGTCTTGAAATTTGTATCGGCAGATAATATCGTTAACAGTACTTTTCTTCATGTTCAGCAAATCTGCGATTTGTGGACATGTTTTCCCTTTTTCATAATGGAATATTACTGTCTTTGATCAAATCGTTGCGTCTGCTTTGTGCATGAGGAAGGCACTGACTGGGACCTACAGTACCTGCACAGTGCAGCAACAAGTGAAAAGCATGTCCGAAAAATATTGACCAAATAAGTAAAAGGTATTCGTACTTTGTAATTTCGAACTTATTACCTACTCTTTCTTTAATAACAGGGGTATTACATGTATAGATTATCCTGTAGGAAAAATTCTGTCACTGTATGTATATGAGAGTTCTGTATGTCTTTCTTTCTTTCTTTCTTTCTTTCTTTCTTTCTTTCTTTCTTTCTTTCTTTCTTTCTTTCTTTCTGTCTGTCTGTCTGTCTGTCTGTCTGTCTGTCTGTCTGTCTGTCTGTCTGTCTGTCTGTCTGTCTGTCTGTCTGTCTGTGTTACGAAATTTACCAAGTCCCCGTCACGTCTGGAACTAACGGACTTAGACCTGTCCAAACATAAATAAACTAATACACGTACCATCACACGTCACAGTGTCTTTTGGTTTGCTGGAAAAACTGAAGATGTGTGCCTGTATGCAAAATATTATTAATATAAAATACATTATATTACTTGTATCCTCGTGTTATGTTCGGTTACGAAGGCCGTGGAGTCAGATTATGCTTCATCAGTCCGATTTTATGCTTCATCCGTCCGATTTCACTACAAATTCTCCTACTTCCCGCCTGTCGCGATTGTCAGCGTAAGTAATATTTACTTATTTTATTTATTATATTATAATTATGTCTCTCACATAGTTTTATCGAACATTACTGTGCTGTCACTAACACCATAATTGTGTCTATTTCAATATAAGTTTCATTTTGTCTTATTGTTTCACATATACATAGTAAGATCAAATAATGACCTATTACGAATATAGCGTGCCTAAATGGTGAAAACCGAAGGACAAAACATTTTTAAAACTCTGTGGTGAAGGTTCACCTGTTCCCAACTTCTCTTAGGACCTCTTTAGATGTCACCATGCCCATACACGTTATTTTCCCACCTTTCTCAATCACCATATTTCAAAACTGTCCAGATATTTTCTCTCCCTTTTTACCTCGGTGTTAATGTTTCTAACCCATACAAAGTGATGCTGCAGATCAGTATGTGACCTGTTTCTTCCGTTATTCAGATAAGAGTTCACTGGATAAGAGTGACCTTGCTCAAGTTTGCACGCAGTCAAATACAATGATCTGATAGCCCTAACCCTATTAGGCGTACAACTAAAAGCGAAAGGTTGCGTGTCATAATCCTGATCAAGATCCTTCATATCGCCAATTTTTAATTTGAATACCATCTTACAAATGCACGCTACAGATACAGACTGTGTATTTGTAGTGGAATTCGACTTCTTACTGAAATGAGGCGTGATATTCCCTTAGCTGTCATACTTGTAAAGTTCACTGACTTGCACATCGATCGTACTGTACCACATGAGTGATGAGCACAGCCGTCGATACCAGCGAACAATGTGCGATTTATGTCATCCACTTCACATCCGCTTGTCTTTATCACTTCATCAGTATGCACGCCCAGGATACCTGTTTCCTTCGTAATGCATCAAACTCTGCACCAGCCATCTTGTCTGACCTGCTTATTTTGTGTATAATTTACTTATGACACAAGGAAAGAACGACTAGAATTTAATTGCAAATGACAGCTGGGCCAAGAAGTTACATTAGGAATTCACGTATCTTAATAATAATAATAATAATAATAATAATAATAATAATAATAATAATAATAATAATAATTGTTACGGAGATATCCGTGGTAGGTAGAGGTGAAAGAAGGTGCGGGTGTGAATGGGTTTCAAGCTACGAAATTAACGTGCAATGTAAAATTAATTTAAAATTTAACTAGGTTATATTTTCTTTTCAAAAACAAGAGATAACAATCATAACAGGTACAGAGTAGCAAAAAAGTAGGTACAATATTACTGGATTCGGGCTCAGTGCCCTTACTTCATAACTCTTGGGCAATCAGCCCCGCCTTACTCCAAAAAAAAAATTAGCCAAGGGGCAGAAAACCCCATTCATGCCCAGGAGCACTGGCTCCAAACATTACACATAAAGCCTGCACGGGGCATACAGAAACAAATTTCAAAGAGCGATCCGCTCTCAAAATTGTAAGCCTATCACAAGGCCACACCAAACTCTACCTTCAAGCTGTCCTCTAAGGACGTATTCACAGGGGTAAAATACCCAACCTACGGAGGTCTATTACATGAAAAGAAGGTTGATTACATGACCTCTAAAATAAAAATTTGAGAGGAGGCGATCTTGCACTCCTAATACACTTTGTTTTTAAAACCTAATCTGGCTCTGGGCCGCTAACGCAAGGGCTAATCCCATACTACAGAGGTGACTTAGAGAAGAACACTTTACATTACATAAACGAAGAATAGTTTGAGAAAATAAGTTCACCTCAAAACAAATGTGAGTGGGAGCTCGAGAGGGTTAGCACTCTCTATCCCAATATGTAGCTTTACAAGAAAAAGATGAAGAGAGTAATTACATTTTAGGAAAAGGTTACATGATGGAAATGCTTCGAACCCGCCGCGAGTGTTAAACTGCCGACCTAGCAAGAAAAGAAGTTATTAATAGGCCATTACCTGGTGTTGAACGGCTGAAGAAGAAAGAGGCGCTTCCCGCCTCCTGCTATGTACTTAATACACTGAAAGATGGAACAGAAGTGGCCCGGAGACCCCAAAATCAGCAGTTTATATACTCTCGCGGAAGTTTCTAGGCGTTAGGGGAATGAAAACACCCGCCCACAATGTTTTTATTGGATAGGACCCCGCAACAGATACAAGTTGGGGGAAGATACACCAGATTGGTCAGAAATTACTAAAAGAAATTCGGGATTGGATAAATCTAAAACAAGGGGAAAAAGAGGGGTATACAGCCAACTTAAACAATAACAGAAAGAAATTTAACAAGAAACAAACTTTTGAAATAAAAATTTCTCCAACAAAATAGTTCTTTGACTCCGCACTAGGGTGCGCTATTGTTGATCTTCAGTAGTGTCCTCTAGAAGAGAAAGTTCACACTTCTTACTTCAAGCGAAACAAAAACACATCAAAAGTGACACAGTTCAAAAACTCAAAATTTTCCACGTGGTGACATCTTCTGAGAAAGTAGAGAATTAATGGAATAGATAAAGTTCAACCTTCCTCCAGAAGAGGAGTTTCAACTGGCGCAACTTTTAAATAAACGGTGTAGAGGTGTACCGCCCGGTACAGACCTCCCCCCCCAAAAGTTCCTCCAGGGGTGACACATGAAATCAGTTTGAAACAAAGTCCAAGTAATGATGTTGATACGAAGATAGATAGCAGAAGCATTTACAAGATTTCTTAATTCAGTTTCAAAATGTTGTTGTTGCAGGTGAATGAAAGTCTTTATGTTTGTAGAATTTGAATTTCTGAAGATAAACTTTTAATACTTAAAGGTGAAGAAAAATTTTGCAATGTCCACCAAATATTGTTGTTGAATTCCCAAGTGTAGTTATTGCTTATGGTGACTGTCCATGTAGTTGATGTAGATTGAGTCGGATGGCCAGACCGGCCGTTGCAGCTTGCGTCCAACGGAGGCCGCTCGGACCCCTCAAGTACCCTGAGATACCGCTCGCCCGCACTATGAGGGGAGCAGAGGTGTTGAAGTACGCCGCGCCCGCGGTGAACAGATACAGGCTGCGGGCATGTAGCAGGTCGTGCGCCGCACATCAGCCTTGGCCGGGAGGAGAGCTCCGGCTCGCCGTGCACATGTCGTCCTCGCTGGAGAGGAGGGGGCCCATCCCCCTCCCCAGTCGCTGCACGGCGCTGCGCGGCTGCGGGGGCGCTGAAACATTAAAGCTAGGCGGCAGAATTGTGTTGGACAATCATTTTCTTTGAGGGTACAGGCTTGTGGAGAGGTTGAGGGGCCAGCGGCGTGTAGATATCCATGGCATTTACTATTATGAAGC
Source organism: Anabrus simplex (assembly GCF_040414725.1). NCBI lineage: Eukaryota > Metazoa > Arthropoda > Insecta > Orthoptera > Tettigoniidae > Anabrus > Anabrus simplex. The sequence continues at coordinate 282,521,597 of NC_090268.1, forward strand.
CACAGTGTAAGGTGGAGCAGGAGACGGGAGCGTGGTAATGGCCGTGGCAAGAACAGGATGGCAGTTTAACGGGTCGGGGCAGGTTTTACACAAGGCTTACATCTAAAACCAAAATATTACAGAAGGGGCAGAATGCCTTAAAAGTGAAACTCAAAAAAAAATATAACCTTCATATCCTTTCAAAATAATATGAAGCAAGTTAATACAGAAATTACACCGGTTTCACCTGGGACAGGTGAACTCTAAATATCCTCTCGGTGGCTGGATTACTTAGCAATAAGGTAACCGGCGTAAGAAAATCGAGAATGATACAAGGCCCATGAAATCTGGGGGCAAGCTTGCCCGCGGGAACAAAATTTTTGACCATAACCTGGTCACCTACCTTCAAAGTGGTGGGTCTCCGTCCACGATCATACCTTTCCCTAACCTTTTCATGAGATACTTTAAGATTAGCTTTAGCCTTCTTCCAAAGATCTTTAATGTTGTCCGGATCTATTGTCTCGGGCAGAATGTCATTCAGAGACCAGAGGTTAGAGAGCGGCGTGTTGGGAACGAACTTAAACATCAAAGAAGCTGGAGTAAATTTGTGTGATTCATGAACCGCCGAATTCAAAGCAAAAGCTAACCAATGCAGGGACGTGTCCCACCTAGAATGATCTTCATGATGATAGGCAATAAGTGCGGACCTGAGATTACGGTTAACCCGTTCAGCCAGAGATGGTTGAGGGTAATAAGCAGATGTAGTTACATGAGAGATGGACAAGTCAAAACAGAATTTACGAAACAGATTTGATGTAAAAGCTTTAGCATTATCAGATACAATGTATTGGCACGGACCAAAAGAAGCAAAAATAGAATTTAGGCAAGTAATGGTGGACTGAGCGGTAGCCAGCTTAGTCGGAAATAACCAAGAAAATCTAGTAAAGCCATCTACGCACACAAAGATGAACTTGTTAGCATTACCCTTTGACTGGGGGAAGGGTCCTACATAATCGATATACAGGCGTTCCATGGGGCGCGACGCTTGATGCGAAGACAAAAGGCCTACCTTGGTGGACATGGTGGGTTTACTAAGCAAACAAGATTTACAAGCTTTTACAAGTTCACGGATTTCACCGTCCATACCTTTCCAAATGAACATTTCACGAATTTTTTCACGGGTTTTAAAGATTCCAAGATGCCCTCCTAATGGGGTCTCATGATAATACTTGAAGATCATAGGCACAAGAACCGCTGGCACGACAACCTTCATCATCTTATCATGCCTCGATGGGCAACATAAAACACCATTCCTCAGAACATAAGGGACGACATGTTCCCCAGAAGAAAGGGTTTCCATTATCGGACCCAGCGTCGGATCTTCACGTTGGTATTTCTCGATATCCCTAAAGAGCATGGGAGCATCTGTTAGGATGGCATTAACCTCAGATAGTATGGACTCGGAAGGTGATGAACTGTCGACAGGTTTATGGGTCTCGACGTCGTTAGAAAACATACGGCTGAGTCCATCAGCAACAACATTTTCAGTACCTCTGATATGTCGTACATCGAATTGGAAGGCAGAAATACGGATGGCCCAACGGGCTATACGACCAGTACGACGCGGCCTACCTAAGACCCAGCTTAAGGCTTGATTATCTGTCTCCAAGTCGAATTTGACATGTTCCAGATAGAGACGGAACTTTTCTAAGGCAAATAAAACTGCCAAACCTTCAAGCTCATATATGGAGTACTTTGCTTCTTGAGCCGAGAGAGTCCTAGATGCATAGGCGATGGGGCGCCTCCCTAGTTCAGTCTCTTGAAGAAGGACTGCAGCTACCGCCGACGACGACGCGTCGGTTTGGACGATGAATTTCTTCGAGAAATCAGGCATAGCAAGTACAGGGGCATTACAGAGAGCTAATTTAAGGTCTTCAAAAGCGGCTTGTTGAGACGGTCCCCACTCGAATTTGATGCCTTTCCTACGGAGAAGGTTTAAGGGCGCCGCTCTATTAGCAAAATTAGGAATGAACTTCCTGAAGAAATTCACCATGCCAATGAACCTGGCGATACCTTTAATGTCCTTGGGAGGTTTAAAATCACGGATGGCCTGTGTTCTAGAATGATCGACTGCTACACCATCAGGTGACACAATATGCCCTAGGAATGACATAGAGGGCTTAGCAAAGGCAACCTTGGACAACTTAACAGTTAACCCAGCCTTACGAAGGCGATTGAGAACTTCTCGCAAATGATCTAGATGTTCTTCAAAGGTTTCGGAAAATACGACGACATCATCCAAGTAGTGATATAAGTACTCAAATTTGATGTCGGAAAAGACCCTATCTAGTAGCCTAGTGAGCACAGCTGCCCCCGTGGGGAGCCCGAAAGGCACGCGGTTGTATTCATATAAATTCCAGTCCGTGGCAAACGCTGTAAGATGTTTAGACTCTTCGGCAAGGGGAATTTGATTATAGGCCTGATTCAAGTCCAAGATGGTGAAGAACTTGGCCTTACGAAACCATGAAAAGCAAGAATGAAGGTCGGGAAGGGGCACAGATTGCAACACCACCTTCCGATTGAGAGCCCTGTAATCAATGACAGGCCTGAAGCCTCCTTGGGGTTTCGGGACTAGAAAAATAGGCGAAGAATACGCTGACTTAGAGGGCCTAATAATACCATCCTTCAACATCTGATCGATGATTTCTTTCAGAGCCTTCATTTTAGGTGGAGATAGCCTATACGGTGGAAAACGGACAGGAATCGAATCCGTGACCTCAATTTTGTATTCAATAAGGTCAGTAACACCAAGAGTATCAGAGAACACCTCGGGAAACGACTGACACAGTTTCCGAATACTATCAGCCTGCTCCTCAGGTAGATGTCTAAGGTCTAACAACATCTCATCCTGGGTAGGCGAAATAGATGAACATGATACAGAATTACACTTTAACAAGGGAATTCTACAATTGGACGCAAATTTGAATGTGCACGACCTACTCTGGAGATCGAGCACAAGACCAGTGTGAGAAATGAAGTCCGCTCCCAATATGATGGGGCAAGACAAACGCTTGGCCACAAACAATTTGATCTTCCATGTAAATTTAAAAACCCGAATTTTGACATGTAAGGAACCTAGAATTTCTAATGGAGATGAATTAGCCGAAACATATTTAACAGGAGATGAGTCATAGTCAGGGAGTTTACAAACAGATTTCAATTTAGAATACCAATCAGCCGAAATAATGGAACAAACACTGCCTGAATCTAAGAGAGCTGTTATAGGCTCGTTATTTAACTCAATCTTAAGAAAAGGAACAGGTGCGGGGGTATCCGCCGCAATCCTAAGACACTCTTTAGGGCATTCAAAAGATGAATTTGAAGGCTGGTCGTTCTCTGCATTTACAACCTGTTTACTAGGGGCTAAGTCTCGGGAAGATGGATTAGTCGGCTCAGCCGACGCCACTAGTCACTTTTTATTATTGGCATAGCTGGAATTTGCACCAGAAGTTGAGCAGGAGGGGGTGCTATTTGAGTTTGGGCAATTCTTGGCGATATGTGAGAAGGCCCCACACTTAAAACAGCCTTGTGATGACCCTGCTCCATTCCTTGTCCCACTTGACTTGATCAGAGGACACTTATTCCGCAGATGGTCAGGCGACCCGCAAGCATAACATTTACGGGGATTGACTGGTCGGCGAGGTGGAGGCCGAGTGTTACTAAAGGAAGGCGGGGGTTCTTTCGCGACACGCAAAGAATCGGCGTATCTAACTCCTTCCGCTGAGACGGCCAATGCTTCAAGTTCAGAGAAGGTTTGCGGACACGCCGCGAAACACAAATATGACCTGTAGGATGGCGAAATACCTTCTACAATAGCCTGCACAATCTGATCTTCAGGAAAGTGCAGAGCAAACACCCTAGTGTAGAATTTGATATCTTGAATGAAATCAGCCAAGTTTTCATCCAAGCGCTGTACACGGTAATAGTACTTCTGAATCAGGGAGGACCTGGCCCTAGCCGGGATGAAGTTAGCTAGCAAATGGGCATGGAAATCCTCAATAGATGATTGCTCGGCAATGGCTCTTACGATTTTATCAGAGAGAATACCAATAGCATACGGATAGATAATTTGCAAAATTTGACATGGCGAAAGAGAAAAAACAAGAGCATGATCCTGAAATTCCACTAGAAATCTTAAAAATGAAATTACATCACTGGTGGTGTTGACGGAAAACTTAGAGATACCTCTAAGCAACATTGCCAATGGATGAGGCAAGCTACTGAACCCAGGTGACATAGTCGTTAAAGGTTTCAATGGCAAAGAAGTTAATTCAGAGCGGATGTTACCCAATGACGCACGGCGTTCAGATTCGTTGTTCGATGGGGCAGAGATAGTTTGAGCAGCAACGGTTATCCTATTGACTTCTCCCTGAGGAGGCTCTTCCTCGTTACCTACATTCACCGTGGCGGGTTGATCAGTTTTGGGAGGAACTTCGCCGGTTAGCAATTGAGTGACCTTATTAGACAATTCAGAAATAGTTTCAAGGAGCGTATTAGCGTCCTTCCTCTGAACGTCATTCACCTTTAGAGACAACAGATCATTAACTCTATTTGCAAAGTGATACAGCCTGCCTTGCACACGCTTAATTTGATTAGGAGACGGATCGTTTTCATCAAAAAAGCTGACTACAGATGCTAGCCCAGTAATATTCTCGACGATCGTGGAAAGAGAGTCATCAATTTCTTTCTCTCCCAAATTGGGGATGGAAATGGGCAAATCAAGGGACTCTCTAAGCTTGTTGGTGTCGATTGCAACCGTGCCTCCAGATTGCACATTTCTGATAGTTAACTCGTATATCAACTCCTCCTTGCGCAAGTAGTTAAGGAGGAGAACATCGCGAGGGCCGGGCATGATGACAGAACAATTTTGAAAAACTCAAAAAATTCCAGCAACTGAGAAAATTATTAGAGTTCGAATCAAAGCAATGTTTAGCCGTCAAAAGGGGCTAAATTGAGACCCATTCAACCACGCTCTGCTACCACTTGTTACGGAGATATCCGTGGTAGGTAGAGGTGAAAGAAGGTGCGGGTGTGAATGGGTTTCAAGCTACGAAATTAACGTGCAATGTAAAATTAATTTAAAATTTAACTAGGTTATATTTTCTTTTCAAAAACAAGAGATAACAATCATAACAGGTACAGAGTAGCAAAAAAGTAGGTACAATATTACTGGATTCGGGCTCAGTGCCCTTACTTCATAACTCTTGGGCAATCAGCCCCGCCTTACTCCAAAAAAAAAATTAGCCAAGGGGCAGAAAACCCCATTCATGCCCAGGAGCACTGGCTCCAAACATTACACATAAAGCCTGCACGGGGCATACAGAAACAAATTTCAAAGAGCGATCCGCTCTCAAAATTGTAAGCCTATCACAAGGCCACACCAAACTCTACCTTCAAGCTGTCCTCTAAGGACGTATTCACAGGGGTAAAATACCCAACCTACGGAGGTCTATTACATGAAAAGAAGGTTGATTACATGACCTCTAAAATAAAAATTTGAGAGGAGGCGATCTTGCACTCCTAATACACTTTGTTTTTAAAACCTAATCTGGCTCTGGGCCGCTAACGCAAGGGCTAATCCCATACTACAGAGGTGACTTAGAGAAGAACACTTTACATTACATAAACGAAGAATAGTTTGAGAAAATAAGTTCACCTCAAAACAAATGTGAGTGGGAGCTCGAGAGGGTTAGCACTCTCTATCCCAATATGTAGCTTTACAAGAAAAAGATGAAGAGAGTAATTACATTTTAGGAAAAGGTTACATGATGGAAATGCTTCGAACCCGCCGCGAGTGTTAAACTGCCGACCTAGCAAGAAAAGAAGTTATTAATAGGCCATTACCTGGTGTTGAACGGCTGAAGAAGAAAGAGGCGCTTCCCGCCTCCTGCTATGTACTTAATACACTGAAAGATGGAACAGAAGTGGCCCGGAGACCCCAAAATCAGCAGTTTATATACTCTCGCGGAAGTTTCTAGGCGTTAGGGGAATGAAAACACCCGCCCACAATGTTTTTATTGGATAGGACCCCGCAACAGATACAAGTTGGGGGAAGATACACCAGATTGGTCAGAAATTACTAAAAGAAATTCGGGATTGGATAAATCTAAAACAAGGGGAAAAAGAGGGGTATACAGCCAACTTAAACAATAACAGAAAGAAATTTAACAAGAAACAAACTTTTGAAATAAAAATTTCTCCAACAAAATAGTTCTTTGACTCCGCACTAGGGTGCGCTATTGTTGATCTTCAGTAGTGTCCTCTAGAAGAGAAAGTTCACACTTCTTACTTCAAGCGAAACAAAAACACATCAAAAGTGACACAGTTCAAAAACTCAAAATTTTCCACGTGGTGACATCTTCTGAGAAAGTAGAGAATTAATGGAATAGATAAAGTTCAACCTTCCTCCAGAAGAGGAGTTTCAACTGGCGCAACTTTTAAATAAACGGTGTAGAGGTGTACCGCCCGGTACAATAATAATAATAATAATAATCGGGCGAGTTGGCCGTGCGCGTAGAGGCGTGCGGCTGTGAGCTTGCATCCGGGAGATAGTAGGTTTGAATCCCGCTATCGGCAGCCCTGAAGATGGTTTTCTGTGGTTTCCCATTTTCACACCAAGCAAATGCTGGGGCTGTACCTTAATTAAGGCCACGGCCGATTCCTTCCAACTCCTAGGCCTTTCCTATCCCATCGTCGCCATAAGACCTATCTGTGTCGGTGCGACGTAAAGCCCCTAGAAAAAAAAAATAATAATAATAGTTCCGGGGTTACCCGCGGAGCAGAAAGAGGTTATAGAAGGTGCCGGGGTGAATGGGTCTATCTACAATTGAATTAAAACTTTTTCAAAAAAACAAACTTAACAAAATATCAGGTACAAAAGCAATCTTGAAACAAGAGTAGGAAAGTCCAAGATTAGTGATTTTTATAGATCCTGGGCTTCAAGCTCGTAATTTTACAATTTCCAGAGCTCCCAGCTCAAATTTACAATTCAAAATGAGAACAAATTTAGGCAAGGGCAGAAATCCCCTAATTCAAAGAGCACTTGCTCCCAAAATTAATCTAGCCTTCAAGGCATTCGTTACTCTTATAAAAACTGTGAAAAAGAGCTAACAGGCTCTCAGCTTTCCAAGCCTACACAAGGCAACATTACATCAAGATATACAACCTCTGGCCTCACTGGGCCTTCATGGAAAAAGAACAGGTTAGATAACTGGCCCAAACACAAAATGAATGGAGGCGTACACTTCCACTCCTAGATAATAAAGAATAAAATCGTTACGGGGCTCTTGCCCCAAAGATACAGGGACTAATCCCAAGCTACTGAGGTGACACGATTAAAGGTTGAATTAATGCATTACGGAAAGGAAGAAAAAAAACCAGTTACAAACGTAGTCACCTCAACCCAAGATGAAGGGGAGTTCGAGAGGGTGGCTCACTCTCTATCCCCGATTTACAGTCAAAGCTTCATGAAGTTTTACTTTAGCCAAAAAAAAAAAGAAAATTAGTAGGTTACATAGTTAAATATTCGGACCTTTCCCCTCGGTTTAAGCTGCGGTGGTAGCTACAACAAGAAAGATATAATTTATGTGGCCATTACCTCATAGATGTTATGCTGCCGACGGAAGAGGCCGCCCGCCTCCTGCTTAAACATACACACTCAGATAGACGTCGATCACTTGGTCAGGAAACGTGAACAGCCGCAGTTTATAAACCCTCAGGGAAGGTTTGAGATCATTCAAGACTAATCAGGAGACACCCTCTTCATTTTTATTGGCAGATTGAAAGTGAACAAGAAATGCGGGATTGGTTGAAAATTAATTACAAAAATTCGTGATTGGCTAGATTCAAAACTGGCGGAAAGAAAAGGGAGTAATGCCAACCCAAAAATAAATGAACATAGATCAGTTATGGAAAACCTAGAAATACAAAACTTCTTATAAGTTCTTTCAGCTTACACCAGGGTGCATGATCATAGTTTTTAGTAGTGTCATCTGTAGAAAAATGTCCAAACTTCTTGATATATAGCAGACAAAACTAGGAGAAATTCAGTCAGTTTAGGAAACTTCACAATAACAAAATTACTCAATATTTTTTAGTGGTGACATCTTCTGATTAAAGTTCCAAGTTGGTGTAGATTCAGTTTCACTGTTTGACCAATAGAGGAGTTCCTTTATGTGCTGATTTTGAATGCGTGGCGTTGAGGTGTTCCTCTCGGTACAATAATAATAATAATAATAATAATAATAATAATAATAATAATAATAATAATAATAATACCTACATATTTATTTTTTATTTATATTTTTGTTTATTACATACATACATTATCATTATAGACCGTTATGCCTTTTAGTTTCAGTCTGCAAGCTTTTGTGAATTTACTAAACGACGCCACAATAATATGTTTGCAACTAGTGCTGTAGCCTCATTTAGTTCTATACCTCTTATCTTTAAATCGTTAGAAACTGAGTCTAACCGTCGTCGTCTTGGTCTACCTCTACTTCTCTTACCTTCCATAACAGAGTCCATTATTCTCCTAGGTATCCTATCCTCCTCCATTCGCCTCACATGACCCCACCACCGAGGGCGGTTTATGCGTACAGCTTCATCCATCGAGTTCATTCCTAAATTAGCCTTTATATCCTCATTCCGAGTACCCTCCTGCTATTGTTCCCACCTGTTTGTACCAGCAATCATTCTTGCTACTTTCATGTCTCTTACTTCTAACTTATAAGATATCCTGAGACCACCCAGCTTTCGCTCCCGTAAAGCAAAGTTGTTCTGAAAACAGACCGATGTAAAGATAGTTTCGTCCGTTTCCTTCTTAGAGAATACTGTTGATCGCAATTGCGAGCTCACTGCATTAGCTTTGCTACACCTTGATTCAATCTCACGTACTATATCTCCCTCCTGTGAGAACACACAACCTAAATACTTGGAATTATCTGCCTGTTCCAGCTTTGTATCACCAATCTGATTTTCAATTCTGTTGAGTTTCTTACCAAGTGACATCAATTTAGTCTTCGAAAGGCTGATTTTCATACCATACTCATTGCCCCGATTTTCAAGTTCCATGATATTAGACTGCGGGCTTTCCGTACAATTTGCCATTAAGATCAAGTCGTCAGCATAGGCCATTCTGCTTACTACATTTCCACCTAACTGAATCCCTCCCTGCCACTTTAATCCTTTCAGCAGATGATCCATGTAAACTATGAACAGCAAAGGTGAAAGATTACAGCCATGTCTAACCCCTGTAAGTACCCTAAACCAAGAACTCATTCTACCATAAATTCTCACTGAAGTCCAATTGTCAATATAAATGTCTTTGATTGATTTTAATTATCGAACTATGTTCCCTCGGTACCCTGACATATGCCTTCGCTAGATCTACGAAACATTAATACAAATATTTATTCCTCTCGTAGCATTTTCCAATTACCTGGCACATACTGAAAATCTGATCTTGACAGCCCCTGTGCGGTCTGAAACCACACTGGTTTTCATCTAACTTCTTCTCAACCACAGATCGCACTCTCCCGTCCAAGATGATATGCTAATCAATGAGATACCTCGATAGTTGTTGCAATCCTTCCTAATCCTTTGTGTATAGATAGGTGCAATTACTGCTTTTGTCCAATCTGGAGGTACCTTACCAACACTCCATGCTAGTCTTACTAATCTCTGAAGCCATTTCATCCCTGCCTTCCCACTCTACTTCAAAATTTCAGGTCTGATTTCATCTGTTCCTGCTGCTTTATGACAATGGAGTTTATTTACCATCCTTTCCACTGCATCAAGCGTAATTTTACCAGCATCATTTTCCTCGTCTCCATGAGCTTGGCTGTTCGCAACACCACCAGGAATATTTCCTTTTACGTTGAGAAGATGTTCAAAATATTCCCTCCACCTGTCCAGTGATTCCCTGGGATCTGTTATAAGTTCACCTGAATTATTACCCAAAACACTGTTCATTTCTTTTTCCCCTCCCTTCCTAAGATTCTGTATTACTGTACAGAAAGGTTTCCCTGCTGTTTGACCTAGCCTTTCCAGGTTATTACCAAAATCTTGCCATGCCCACTTTTTGCATTCAACAACTATTTGTTTCGCTCTGTTTCTTTCATCTATGTACAATTCCCTGTCTGCATCGGCCCTTGTTTGGAACCATTTCTGATAAGCCTTCTTTTTACGTTTACAAGCTGCTCTCACTTCATCATTCCACCAAGATGTTCGCTTTTTCCCATCTTTACACACAGTCGTTCCTAAGCATTCCCTTGCTACTACAGCATCCCTGTATGCCACCCATTCTCTTTCTATATCCTGAACCTGCTCACTGTCTACTTCTCGAAACTTCTCACTAATCATATCCATGTACTTCTGTCTAATTTCCTCGTCCTGGAAATTTTCTACCCTTATTCGTTTGCAGACAGATTTCACTTTCTCTATCCGAGGCCTAGAGATACTTAGTTCACTACAGATCAGTGATCTGTATAATCGAAAAATCCCCGGAAAACTCGTACATTCCTAAGAGACTTCCTGAATTCGAAATCTGTTAAGATATAGTCGATTATGGATCTGGTACCCCTAGCCTCCCATGTGTAGCGGTGTACGGCCTTATGCTTGAAGAATGTATTCGTAACAGCTAAACCCATACTAGCACAGAAGTCCAGCAAACGCTTCCCATTCCCATTATCTTCCATATCTTCCCCAAATTACCAGTCGCCCTTTCGTATCCTTCAGTTCTACTGTATTTCCAACTCTCGTATTGAAATCGCCCATTAGCACTACCCAACTTGCTGTTGACCCCGACTACGATGCCACTCAATGCTTCATAAAATGCTTCATAAAAATTTGTCAACTTCATCCTCACCTGCACCCTCACGTGGTGAATACACTGGGATAAATCTCATCCTAATTCCTCCTCCCGTCAAATCTACGCATATCATTCGCTTATTTACGTGCCTAACAGAAACTATATTCTGTGCAATGGTATTCCTGATAAACATCCCTACCGCATAGGGTTGGGCAGACCGGAACAGTCAGTTGTACCGGAACATTAGGAGCTTGAGGTGGAGTGTTTCAGTACACTGTGCCGGCACAGAGCACACGGGAATCTAACTGCGCGGTAGGTAGAGAGAACTTTGTGAGGCAATATGGCATGCTCCGCGTCAGCAGGTATGCGCTGCTGTACCGGACGTGCTGTGTGTAGTTACGGCCAGCGTAAAGATGCACGGAACGCGAAGGAACAGTCGGAACACTGAAATTCGCGCTAAATAATTTTTAAATGCTGCTTTTAGGTGAAGATTTTTCGGTCAATATGAAATACACATAACACAGTCACAGTGGCAGTACAGGTGTTTAAAAGGAAATAATCCAAGGATATTTTCACCGGTTGAATGTATCAGCGTGTATTGTGAGTAATTAGGGCCAGGATAAAACTTCACGGCACATGAAAAAGCAGTCGGAGCTCTGAAATAGGCACCAGAAAATCATGTCTAAACTTTTTTAGGATAAGAATGTTGTCATTCTTTCTGAAGCACAGTTGAAGGAACATTCGTCAGTACTCTGTTTACGTACACAATATACTAGCGGAACACGAAAATAAAAATATATAACCCATAGAAGCAAAACACGAAGATAAAAATTAAAAACTATATACAAGCGGAACAGGAGATTAAAAATAAAACTATAGGCCTACAAGCAGAACACAAAAATAAAAATTGTGGGATGTTTCAATTTCAAATGTCTCGTCATTGTGCAGGTTGAAGATCCCTTTGCAGAAAAGTAGAAGAACATACATTGCATTTACTCTGTCCGGTTTTATTCTAGTAAAAAGTCGTAAACAGGACATCGGTGCGACATTATTCAAAGTCTACCGTCTTTCGTTCGGTACATATTACTAAGCTTGAAAGAAAAGACTCCTAAGAACAGAATACATTAAGTTATCCGCATGTAGTGCCTATCGAACGCCAGTTGCCGGTGCAACAGGACTCACAGAAGGGAGAGGTTACGACGGAACACGGAACAGTCCAGCACATGGTGGCACACGGCCGGTATCGACACTCAGCTATCGGGCGAAAGGCAGTGCGTATTGACGCTTCTGGCGGAATAGCGAGTCACAGTCTTGGTCTCGCTTGAGAATGTTTCGTAACAACTAACTCTCCGTGTTCCGGAACAGTGGAACTTAAGTGTGCACCGGCACAGTGTGCCGAAACAGGGGCATAGTGACCAAACCTACTACCGCATACTCTGCCCTTGCTTTCTAACACCCACCCATTTCTTCTTTTATTTTTATTATTTTATTTTATTTTCGGTGTACATAAATATCTTGCATACTAAGTAATTTCTTAAAAATTCTTAAACACTACATTTTATGTCTTATTGTCTGGTGCATGCACAAACAGATTTTCTGCTTATCCAATACGTGAGGACATGTGAGAAACAGGAATCTTCAAATTGTTACCGTAATAGTGGAACGTTTGACCCGGAGCCTTTTGAAAGTCATACTATAAGCTAATATCACTGGAAATTGTAAGCTTTTGAAACAAAATGACAAATCATTTGAGATCGGTGGAAGGTATGAAAACCGATTTTTCCCCTTTCTTTGCCGGGTAGGCTACTACCACTTATAAACACTGCCTCAATGATATTGTTAAGGAGCTGGTTCAGTAAGTATCTGCTTTATGTTCAAGGATTACAGAAAATACTCACAGATGTAATCAAGCAGCAAACTGTTATGGATCTGAGATCACCATACTCCTGCCAGGAGAATCGTAGATGGTATATGAAACCAATGAGTACACATCACAGCCTTCTAGAGTACATTCTCGCACCGATCCTTCCATTCCAACCTCTCTCATTTTAATACATTGAATGACGAAGTCGGTCAATTTCTACCTCCACATCACCCACACTACCACAGCTACTAACACGCAATCACTATAGTGCACGATGGGAAACTCGAGGCTACTATTACACGTAAACACCAGTGGTCGCTTGAGAATGTTTCGGAACATCTAACTCTCCGTGTTCCGGAACAGCGGAACATAATTGTGCACCGCCACTACTTGTGGCTGCAAGGTGAGCTATACGTACATGCACGTCTATTTTTATACGTAGATGGCCACTTTCAACCACCATATCTACCACGCCACCACATCTTCTGACACACAACCGCTATAATGTATGATGGAAGACTCGAGGCTAGTACCACACACAAATACCAGTGTTTTGCGATATGTATTTTTGGCTGTAAGGTGAAATATACGAACACACAAGTCCATTTTATATATAGTCGGCCAATTTCAATCCCCATATTTTCCAAAGTACCACATCTACTGACACAAAACCACTACAGGCTACTACCGCACACCAACACCAGTGGTCTACGGTTGATAGTTGTGGCTGCAAGGTGAAATATACGAACACACGCCTCAATTTTTATTTGTAATAGGTCATTTTTAACCCCCACATCTCCCACACCACCACAGTTATCGACACACAACTACTCCTGCCAGATGGGAGACCCGAGGCTACTACCACCCACAAATACCAGTGTCTGCGATGGGTTGTGGTTGTAAGGTGAAATATGACAAACACACACGTCTATTTTTGTATTTATTCGGCTGCTTTCAACTCCCATATCTACCATACCACCACAGCCGCGGACACGCAACCACCATAGTGCACGATGGGAGATTCGAGGCTACTGCAACACACAATCACCAGTGGTCTGAGATTGGTAGTTGTGGCTGTAAGGTGAAATATACGGGCACACGCGTCTATTTTTTTATGTAGTTGGCCAAGTTGGGGGACTTGGGGCTACTAGCACACATAAAATCCAGTGGTCTGCTATGGATAGTTATGGCTGCAAGGTGAAATATACGAACACACACGTCTATTTTTATGTATAGTCGGTCAATTTTAATTCCCACATCTCCCACATCACCACAGCTACATACACACAACGACGATAGTATAGATTTTTTTTTGCTAATATCTTCACTTGACGAAAGGCAAACTCGAAAAGAATGATAAGCACATGATTTCTTTTATCGGTAAAATAAAGTGAGTAAAGTGAAGTTTTAATGTTAGTCATTTTCGTTAATATGTATGCTAAAATGCCTTAGGTGCTCATTATGAATATGTAGTTTACCAACTGTGCTTGAATGGAACGAGACACGAAACACTACTATTAAATGTTTTAAAACAGCTTAATAATTGCCAGTAATCCATACTCTAATGTCAGTTCTATCAGAATTGCATGCTTTTTCTACGGTTGCGTGCTTTAGGTTATTTAAAGAATGATGTTGGTCTGTTCCAGATTGGGAGTTTTGAAGTGATTTACACAGCTGTTAATAAAGGCACTCATTCTGTTATCATTTAAAACTTGTCCCACGAACGTACTAGCAAATGATCCTTTTCATGTACTAGTTTTCTAAATTTATGTTCAATAGAAGCAGTGGAAAGTTGATTGCCGTACGGGTTGGTAGATGTGTGATAGTGTTACGATTATACATAGTAAAGGAAACAAAAACATCAGCTATTGTTAATTTGATTCTTTTTGCCACATATTTGCGCTAACGATTAACATTAAATCATAAAGCACGGTACAGTGTTTCGTGGAGTCCAAACCTTTGGCCACAAATTACATCTAAAAGCCATACGATTCCAGTACCACGTACTCTGTTATTTATTGTCACCTTAACCCGTATGGTACACTATTTTCCTGGTACTATGCTTCTCCTATTACTTAATTTTTATTATGAATTTTTTGTCTTGCAGCACATACTGTGCATACATTCGTTGTTGATAGCATTATATGTAGGGTCGAGTAAACTACATGTGCATTTGTCTTTGAAGACAAGATAATAGGGACATTCAATTTATAGTATTGTGTCAATAACAAAATTGTAAATAAATTTCCTACTTTGTGTCATGAATTATGAAGTAACCACGAAGAACAAGGCTTTTGATTATTATCCTTCGGAAATGTATTGCTTAGAGAGCAGGCCTGGCCAACATGTGATTGCTAAACATTCTGTGAGTGAGACATATTCAAATACTCTGGCTATATGATTTAGAGTATCTGACCGATTTTGCTGATAGTCTAAGTTCTGTGGAGTCTAGAACTCCAAGGAAACAGACGGTAGTAAATTGGCTTGATTTCTGTCTGTCAAAACCAATTTGGACTTCTGATTACTAACTTTCAACAAAACAATACTGTGTCGACCCCTTACCGAAATTGTAAGATTAGAAGCACAGTTACCCTGATTCTGAGATTGAAATTGAGAAATTTGTTGTTGAAATTGGCAAAGCTCTTCTGGACTTGAATCTCGATTCGGAAAAAACCTTGTATATTGTTCAGTATTTTTTCTTTCACACTCAGACAAGACTTATGCATAAAGAACATCCAAGGGTAGGGGTCTAAGTCAGTTTGATCTTCTCTATGGATGTTGCATCTCAGAAGAATGAATCATCTCTTGGTGTGATCTTATCTTGCCCGGTTATCAGAAGTAGAATTTTGCATATATTGTTACGTGGTAGCCCCTTTCGGTACTTCCAGGAAGGGGCTAGTCAGACCACCGGTGATCTCCCAGCCGGCCTGTCAGGTGTGGTCGGCCTTTCCGTGTATTGTTCTTGTCGGCTGATTTACCTCTGAATTTGTGGGAGATGCAACGAACATGTTCGTCTCTAGCTACGTCGCGAATATTCTGGTCCACATCACCTGAGCTGTAAAAACGGAGGCTAGCCGCGGACAGTCAGTCAGTGTTGGACTCCGTGGTGGAGTCAGTGCTAGAGTACTGTGGTACTCAGTGTTGGGGTCAGTATGAGAGTGTGTTGGAGTTCGGCGGCTGGGCTGAGGGGGGCAGACGTGTTGGCTGTCGTTAGTGTCCCACCGATATCTGAACGAGTCGTGGGGGTTGTGTCGGAGTGTCTACTTCGTAGCTGGACTGAAGAGGGCGGACTGAACGGATGATTGTGTACTGCCGTGTAATTGGAACTGTGTTTATAATCGTATTGTAAGGAGTAGGCCTAATGTCCAGCTGGTTAACACTGTTGTGCTGTTGCTGTTCATTTGTTCATTGTGTTTGACTGTGTGAATTACTGGACTGTCTCGGCAATCGAACTAAGGAACCGACAAAGTATTTTGTGTAGCCAGTAGCATTGTATTCAAACCCAACGGTCTGCCTGCAACTGCTGTGTGGGGTGACTGGACATGGAGAAGTGAAAGTAAGGATTATAGCCGTCCCGATATATACCAACGGACCGGATCGCCTACTGTGCCGAAAGGAGAGAGACTTGTAAATAGACAGCAATTAGCAAGTGTGGCCAATCATGTCTGAATGGAAAAAATTGTGTGTGCTTGTGCATCTGTTGGGTCATCCTGAAATAAATTAGAGTAATTAAACAAACGCTGTTTTATTTGTAACAATAGGTTTCCTGAGAAAAATACCATATAACATTGTTGGAAAATGCAGTGAAATACTGCATTCTTGTTTTGAACCAACATAATTTTGTAAATTTCCATTTTCGTACTTAAAAATAAGAAAGACCCTACATCGCTCCAGTTTAACGGATCTGCATTTGTACAGTTCCGTGAGACTGACCCTGTCGCAGTATACGCCTGATTTTGGATAACATGAAACCACAATCTTCTCCTTAAAATAGCACCCTTATTTAATTAGAATCTTATTTGTAGATCTCAGTCAGTGATTTTTTCGTTAAAATACATGAAGAAATCTAATTTGATAATATATGTGATTGTTTTTTTGTATTTGTTGTACGAAGAAGAGGGTAAATAGATGTGGTAGCTCATGGCTAATGTTCACGGGAATGGGTAGATCACACCATCAAACAAGTTGGTCAGACCTGGTTTACAGAGTGAAAACTAGCGCATTATAAACTTATAGATTTTGATTATTTGTTGACAAAATATTAAAATATTTTCTGTTGAATTCATCGCAAGATTAGTAAAAGTTGGCTTATAATAGCAGATTACAAGAGCTGATTCAATTTTCAATTGTCGTCCTGTTGAAATTTGGCCGAGAAGGCCTGAGTTAGATAGACAGCACTGTATCGTATCACTTGGAGCAGGGAGGCATTAATGGGTCACGTTAGAAATAGCCATTAATTTTGATTGCCACATGGCGCAAGTCGTGTGACAGATGACAATATATGAGGGGTAGAGGAGTGGAGTGTATGTCTCTATTAGATGAGCTGTGGCTCTGACACTAATATCGACCACATGTGAGCCAGCCATAATTAAATAACAGTGATAGATTCTGGTTTGTTTCAGCGCCCTAATGAATCGTGTAATCATAACATAGGCCGGGGTCAGACGGACACATTCATCACAGGTACTGTGTCATCAGCACTTTGCTGTATCGTCACCATGTCGTCCGGTGGTACACCGTCGTCATCGGGGTTTCCAGTTAACCCGTGCGAGTGCACACTGGAATGTGGTCAAACTCCGTTTAGGAGCGGCTTCATGGTATGTGTTCACTCAGTGGGCACCATCGATTCAGATTTACTTTGAGCGGATCACACCCAGGCAAAACTCGAACTGATCTCGTGAGAGGCAAATTCCTCGGTGGTTGACAGTTAAGCTGCCTTGAGTGTGGCAGTCGAATGGATGGATGACCACTAAGGAGTAAGCTGCCATACAGATTTTTGCTGCCGTCTGGTGACAGGCCAAGCAAGCTTGAGTGAAGGCGAGGGTGACTGGCTGTACCGGCGAGCACGGCTTCGATCGGCAAGTATGCTGGGCTAGTTTCTGTCTGTTTTAGTCATCTCTTTGTGAGAATTTTGGGCTGAGAATCATTTGCGTCATTCTAGAAAATTTCTTCCGGGTTGCCCGTTCAGTTTACCGTCACGGATAAAGCACGCCTATCCTACGATTTGCATACGTGTTCCTTGTAAGAACTGTCTATTGACTGTAATTGCCGAAAATCAGGCCAAACTGGAGCCAATACCATCGAGTGAAGAATTTCTAAATGCTATTTGAATAAAAATTTATTTAACGTCCTTTCAATACCTGAAAATTTGAAGACGCTGGGGTGTCCGATTTTGTCCACAGAAGTGCCGGAACCCAACGACTTGGAGTAGTTACATGTCCCCTGCTTCACCCTGGATCATGGGAACAGAAGAACGACATAGACTTTGCCACAGAACGATGATGATGATGATGATGATGATGATGATGATGATGATGCTTTTTGTTTAAAGGGCCTAACACATTGGTCGGCCCCGAGAATAGTAATGCTATTGTTATTTCGTCCCACTATCCAGATTGTTACGGTTTTCGAAGACTCCGTGGTGATGGAATTTTGTTCCGCAGTAGTTCTTTTATGACCCCCTGCGGGTGGGGGACGCACATGTAGAATACACCCGCGGTATCCCCTGCCTGTCGTAAGAGGCGACTAACAGGGGCCCAAGGGGCTCTCAACTTGGGAGTGTGGATTGGCGACCACGGGGCCCTTAGCTGAGTCTTGGCACCGTGGGTCTGCGTTGCCTGTGATTAGTACCCACTATGTGAGGAACACCACTGGATAGTGTGGTTAGTACACCTAGGTGAGGAACCTCATCGGTTTGCGTTGGCTATGAGTGGCGCCATTGTGTGAGAAACACCATAGGTTTGCGTTACCTATACGAAGTACAATACTTGTGAGTAGTACCATCTTGTGTGGAACACCGTGAGTCTTCGCTACTTTTGATTAGTACCCCAACATGGCAAATACCATGGTTCTACTTTACTCGCGACGTGTACCATTCTGAGGGACCTTAGACCTGGATTTTGGACCCCTTTAGACATTAAGCATCCTCGATTCAGGATTGTGCTTCATGAGTGGTCCTTTGGTCAGTAATAAATTATCTATGATCTTTTTTTTTTTTAGTTGGATCCACTCCTTTTTTGTTTGCTCATTTTTTGTTGTTGTTTTTTGTTTTTTGGTTCATGTCCATCCATTCCTTCTTCCTGACGATTTTTTTATTTTGGTCAGTGTATGATTTTGAATTTTTTGTTGTCATTTCATTTCGTATCATTAGGGGCGATGACCTCGATTTTAGGTCCCTTTAAAGAACAAGCATCATCATCATCATCATCAGTTCTTTGATGTGATAGTATATCTACCGGCACGAGGCTGACTATTTGAGCACCTTCAAAATACCACTGGACCGAACCGGGATTGACCGCCCAAATTGGGCTGAGAAGACCAGCGGTGTACCGTTTGCGCTATTCAACCAGGCCCGCTGCGCCCTAGAGGTCGATTGTTTCGCATGGAAAATGAAGGATAGGTGGTTTAGAAAGAATGTGCCTTATACTCTCAGAGTACGATTTAAATTTGCTGTAATATACTGTAGCATACAGAGTGCGGGAAAACTTTGTGTCATAAATTAACGAGTGTTAGGCGGTACAAATACAACCATAGGTCTGCGGTGATTAGTTCCGGCTGCCTATTTCTCGGACACTCGAGCGTCATTCTGTTTTTTATGGGATCACATCAAGGACTTGTGTATGAACCCCCATTTGGGAATGTGGAGGACCTAGTAGCGCGGATCGTTGGAGCTGCACATAGTGACCGAGAAGGGCCGGAATTTTTCGAAGAATACGCGCGAATCAATGTTGGGTCGATGTTAATTGTACCGCCATGTTGGAGAGAGACATTTCGAACATCTGTTCTAAGGTACTGTACGTTTGTCTCTTTTTTCTGTCTGCAGCTAAAATGTAAACAAAAAACTAACATTGTAGCACGTTTGCGCCTGAGAGTTTGGCAGCCGTTCATGAAACTTTATTACTAATAAATGTTTTTATTCCTCCCCCGAGGGGGGTGGGGCTTCCTAGACAGTGACACCGTCTCTCAGGCCAGGAGATTAGTATCGGAGATGATGTGAGGTGAATGTGAGACGGTTGGCGTCCGTGGCCTCTACTGGGACCTGTCTCGACTTTCGCCTTAGTACGGGAGAATGGAAACCACGGAAAACTATTGTCAGGACAACCGATGGTAGGGGACCAGCCCCTCTCCGTCTGCCGAATACAGAGCCGTAGAACCACGGTAGAGCCGTGGCCACTCCTCGTCTTCTCGGTTGGCCGGTCGGAGTGGAAAGCTCTCGGACCACGGACCATCCGTGGCCACTTGCCGGGCGAGACTCACTCTGCATCCGCTGATACTAAATCTTTAAGCGTATGTAGCGCCGAAACATATCAACGCAGATCGACTTTCGCCTTAGTACGGGAGAATGGAAACCACGGAAAACTATTGTCAGGACAACCGATGGTAGGGGACCAGCCCCTCTCCGTCTGCCGAATACAGAGCCGTAGAACCACGGTAGAGCCGTGGCCACTCCTCGTCTTCTCGGTTGGCCGGTCGGAGTGGAAAGCTCTCGGACCACGGACCATCCGTGGCCACTTGTCGGGCGAGACTCACTCTGCATCCGCTGATACTAAATCTTTAAGCGTATGTAGCGCCGAAACATATCAACGCAGAACTATGGATTTTAGTTCACAACACTTGTATTTGTACCCTCTTTCTCTCCAATTCTGACCGGTAGGAGATGGTCATTTTGATATCATAGATAACTTTTCTCCATGATTCCCTGCCATTGACTTGCTTTATTAGATCATGTATTGTTCTACTTATACTGGTGTTCTAACCGTCTAACACTCCTTTAATATCCGACTCAAAGTTTTTCCGTTCCCTGTACAATACTGATCCAATTGCTGACTGGATGAATCTTTCAACACTCAATTTCGTAAATCTATTCTTCGTCATACCAGTGACCCAATATCGTACGGTGTATAATGACCTAAAGACACTTGTGTTGTTATTGACTAGTACCTTGAAAATTTTATTAATGAACCTGCTCTGTTTGGGTACATAGTTATCACTCCTTAGGATAACTTGTTGCTCCACCATCCCAACTGAACCGTTCTAATTGTTAAAGCTGAAGATGCAGCGATTATATGACTTGTGAGTAACGTCATACATATGCAAGTTTATCCGCTCCTCACTAAAATACGGGCTAGAACTACCTCGTGATAGGTGCCATCTTTGATACAACTGTGAACCTGATGCTAATACTGTGAAAGATGTACTAGTTCCACAATTCTGGGGAGGCGGTCAAGAGGATTTGTGATCATTGACTGTTCTTATATAACATATTACTGGGTTTATCAGTATGTGAAATCTTACCAGCTAAGCCGAGTAAATTAAAAGTTGAAATGTAATCTTCTCCGTATTCCTTCAGAATGGGTGCTGTTTTCGTATAATATTCAACGGGTATTTTAAGGTGGTCGACACCATCTGGAGTTTAAGTCGGCTGAGCATAAAACAGCGGGTATATTTAAAATTTGCGCTGGTGAGGCCATTTAAGAGAGCGACTAGCATACAACCATTAGTGTTTAGCTGTCATCTGTTTCGGTATTCTTATGGTTGAACGAACTAAATGGATTATAATCCACGTTGTTTTGTCCTTTAAAAGTACATCACTGTTGCAGTCACCAGACCACACAGCCTTTTGTTTTCGCCCAGTGGGTTGATTTGGAAAGTATTAATGATATATCGTATGGTTTTACAAGTACACAAAATATCAAATATCAAATGGAAATGTCTAAATTTGACAACCAGTCCAGAGCACTTGGAGTCACTTGGTGTAGAAGCCTCAGATCACCGTTAAATGCTCGAAGTGGGCACTCCTTAACAATGTGTTCCATTGTCTGCTCATCCGCTTCGCAGTCGGAATCAGCAGATGGACGGAAACCACATGAAACATGTAACCACACCTCCCTTGACCCGTTCTAGTTCGGTTCAGCTTCAACCAGTTTTGACGCGGCAGTTGGAATCCTTCAACCTTCTTGTTAGATCTTGAACCATGTGAGCTTTGTTGGGTGGATGTTCATGCCAACGTTGTCGCCAATCGAAGGTCATGCATTAAAATCAATCCAGGGTGGTTTGCGTGATTTCACACAAGTTGTTGGTGGGTCTTGTTGGGCATCGTACAAGGGAGAGTTCTTATGAGAAGACATCTTGAGCAAGTTTAGCTAAGATGCTTTCCTCCTTTGATCTTGTGGGGTAATATTAGCGAAGACAGGTAACCACTGAATGGGAGTAGATCTGTCAGTACCAGTGATAACTCTCAAGGCTTCATTAAGCAGTACATCAATCTTTGTTGTGTGAACACTGTTATGCCATACAGGAGCACCGTATTCACCTGCAGAATACAGAAGATCGAGGGCAACAGAGCGTTGGGTATTGGCGTTCGCACCCCAGCTACTTCCGGCAATCTTGCAGAGTAGATTCACTCTGGAGCCAAGTTTCTTAGATAACGTGATGTACTGTTGTTTGAATGCCAAGGACCGATCCAGAGTGATTCCTAGATATTTTGGTATGTAGTTGTTACCGTATTTTTGTGGTAGGTAGAGGTGAAAGAAGGTGCGGGTGTGAACGGGTCTCAAACTAAGAAATTAAAGTTAATGTAAAATTTAACAAGGTTATATTCTCTTTCCAAAATTCAGAAATAACACGAAAGACAGGTACAGAGTAACAAGGCAATAAAAGTACAATTACAATATTTACAGGATTTGGGCTTCGAGCCCCGACCTCACAATTCTTGAGCCATTAGCCCAGTTTTACCCCAACACAAGTTTCAACAGAGGGGCGGAAAACCCCATTCATACCCAGGAGCACTTGCTCCAAATTACACAGTAAAGCCTGCTTGAGGCGCGCAGAAAACAAAATTTTCAAGAAAGAGCAACCCGCTCTCAAATTTTAAGCCTGTCAAAGGCCACACCTAATTCCACCTTCAAGCTGTCCTCTAAGGACATAAACACAGGGGTAACCTACTGAGGCCTATTAAGTGAGAAAAGGTTAATTATATGGCCTCTAAAATACCAACTTGAGAGGAGGCGATCTGCACTCCTAATGCATTTGTTTTAAAACCTAATCTGGCTCTAGGCCACTAATGCAAGGGCTAATCCCATACTACAGAGGTGACTTTAGAAAAGAACAATTTACATTGCATTAAGGAAGAATCGGTTGTGAGAAATAAGTTCACCTCAAAACAATATGAGTGGGAGCTCGAGAGGGTTAAGCACTCTCTATCCCAATATGTAGCTTAAAAGATGGAATAAATACAAAGTGTCTTTACATTTTAGGGAAAGTTACATGGTGGAAACGCTTCGGACCCACCCCGAGAGTTAAACTGCTGAGCTAGCAAGAAAAGAAGTTATTAAATGGCCATTACCTGGTTGTTGAACTGCTGCCCGAAGAAAGAGGCGCTTCCCGCCCCCTGCTATGTACTTTACACACTGAAAGATGGTACAGAAGTGGCACCGAGACCCGAAAATCAGCAGTTTATATACTCTCGCGGAAAGTTCGAGGCGTTTTTGAAATTAGCACACCCTCCCACAAGGATTTTATTGGTTCACCAAGAAAACCCCTACACAATACGAAGAAGAAACATATTATTGGTGGAAAATTAATTCGAGAAATTCAGGATTGGCTAAATTCAAAACAAGGGGAAAGAAAGGGGTATACAGCCAACTTAAACAATAACAGAAAGAAATTTAACAAGAAACAAACTTTTGAAATAAAAATTTCTCCAAAAAACAGTTCTTTCACTTCGCACTAGGGTGCACCATTGTAGTTTTTCAGTAGTGTCCTCTAGAAGAGAAAGTTCACACGTCTTACTACAGGTAAAACAAAAATACATCAAAAATGACCCAGTTCAAAAACTAAAAAATTTCCAAGTAGGGACATCTTCTGAGAAACTTGAAAATTAATACCGTAGATAAAGTTCAGACTTCCTCCAGCAGAGGAGTTTCAATTGGCGCAAATTTTAAATAAGCGGCGTGGAGGTGTACCACCCGGTACAGTAGTTATGCGGTACTTTGGTTCCGTCGAAAGTCACATGTAGCTTCCTTTGGGCTTCCTTATTATTTCGATGGAATGCAGTAACCTCTGTTTTATTTTGGTTAGGTTGAAGTCTGTTTTTATAGAAGTAGTCACTCAATTTCGTCAGATCACACCCTCACAGTCCATTAGATCCTTACTCTGGAATACTAACGCTAGGTCGTCTGCATAGTAGCTTTTCAATAAGTCCGTGTCTGGCATATCATGGATACACAAGTTAAACAGAATGGAGGCCAGAACTGATCCCTGAGGTAGGCCATTATTTAGAGTCCTACATCTGCTAGATTGCCCATTCAGAAACACATTAAAGCGTCTGTCAGAGAGCATGTTGTTCACTAGAACTGCCAGCTTTTGACATGGGAAGATTTCAATAAACATCGACAACAAGCCCTGCCTGCACACAGTCTCCTAATCTGATGTAAGGTCCACAAGAACTGCAGCTGATCGGAGATCTCGTTGAAATCCAACTTCAACTAGAGTTGTCAATGTTAAAACCTGGTCGCAGCAGGTCGGATGTTTCCTAAAGCCACCTTGTTCAACAGAGATGATTTGATCAATGGCCTCATGAATGCGATTTAGAATAAGTCTTTCTAGTAGCTTATAGGTCATGCTGAGTAGCGATACTGGTCGGTAGTGAGAAGCATAGGTTTCGTCTTTGCCTGGTTTCAGGATGGCAATTATCTTACCCTGCTTGAAAAACTTTGGTAATCTTCCAGTTCGTAGAATTTCATTGAAGAATTCAACGAGCCACAAGTTTTTTTTTACGTCCGATGGCTTTAAGAAACTCTAGATATACACCATCAAAGCCAACATCTTTATTTACCTGTAGCATATTCAAGGCTTAAGTTCCTCAATGCCGAAGTCACCTGAGTAGTCAGGATGTGGTGTTAGATTGGATCTCTTTATGTACAATTCATTTTTCACGATTCGTGTATGTGCCTTGTCAATTTCACTTTCCGAATTCTCCATTAGTCTGGATGCAACAGTATTGGCATTCACACGTGAGAGTGTGCTTGACAGCCTTGGATCTATGCCAAGTTTTCTTATGAGGTTCCAGGCTTTGCGACTAGAATGTGTAAATTAAGTTCTGCAACTGTTTTATGCCATTTTTCTCTTCTGTTCTTATTGAGGGCTCTCAGAAGGTCATCAGCTGTTGTAACATCATGAGATTCTTGATATTTAGCATATAACTCATTCTTGCGACCATCCGGGGATGTATTCCTTCTGGAACCCACGTGTAATATATTTGTGGGCATTAACTTTAATTGCACGCACAAATCGTTCATAATTGGATGGAATTGGGGGAATCCACTGCACGGTGTTATCAAGACCTTTCTGAAACAGTTTCGCGCTCGCAAGTTGAAAATTCCATCGCGGTTGTGGGATGGACGTGACTAGTGGAATTTCTGCACCAAGATCTTAGATATATGTCTATTCTTTCACAGAACTAGGCCTATTTCAATAAATATCTGAAATATCGTGTAAAATATCGATTACATGACATGAACGTGGTTTGTGTTAAAGACTAAATTTCCGGATGGAAACTTACGGCAATCCTACTGATGAGCCCTGCCGCACTGGGCCGAAACATTGGTAATTTCACGACTGAAAAGGCCTGAAGGGCTTGAATAATTTAATAATATTTGAGTTCGTTAGATTCATGTAGTATTCCAGTACGCGTGTTATCTACCCTACATTGATCAAGGCCTATACTGTATGTTAAGGACATTGGGTATGTTAAGACGGGTACTACCCAACCGGATGAACTTGCATCTCTTTTTTGCTACATTATCTGAAGCCTGACCGGCCATTAAGAGCATTGGGCTCGTCAGGACGACTGCTGTTCAACTAGTTGAGCTTTCAATTCTGCAATGTCCAGGTTCAGTGTGATGGCTTTCTCAGCCAGCTCTCATGACTGGGTTCGCTATCTCTCATATCATACTTCTCAGTTAACCTTTTGTGGGTTAATGCACCAAGACTTTGGACGAGTCGGGAATGGGAACTGAAGTCTCTGGCTGAGAGGTATGTATACGCTACTCATGAGACTGGCATGGATAAATTAAAGGTCTCTGTGTACTGAATTGGGAGGTACTGTGAAACTTCCTTCAGCTTACCCCAGTTACTTCTCGGGTCGTTAATGCCATCCAGGCTCATTCTAGTTTTGGCCAGAGATTTATGGCCGGATTCCCTTCCTGAGCCACGTGAATTATCGGGTGAAAAATTCAACCGGGGAGTCGAACCTCAACCATCCACTTGGAAAGCCAGCAGCTAAGCCACTGCGTTAACCATGCACTATGGGGTACTGCAATACTACTCAGTTCCCAGCGGATAGTTACAAAACATTTTGCAATATTTCCATCAGTTTATATGACCAAGTGTGTTCTGTTAAGAAATTTTGCCGTTCATTTTGATAGCTTTGACGGGTTGTTTAAGAGTCTCTTCCAGGGGTTTAGATATATGTCATTTCTTTTACAGAACTAGGCCTATTTCAATAAATATCTGAAATATCGTGTAATAGAATTGATTAGATGATATGAACATGGTTTGTGTTAATATTGTTCATTGTTAGCACACACAAAAAAAACATGCTGAAGAATTATGGCGATAATCGCACATCGAAGTATTACAGAGGAGATTATTATAAAGTAAATAGAACTCAATTAATCCAATTTGTGTTACAAGTCAAGATTTGTAAAATGTTCAGTGCTTCTCGTCTCTACGAAACAATTTAGCCGAGCCTTCTGACTCCAACTTGGCACGTTCGATCCTGGCTCAGTTCGTTGGTATTTGAAGGTGCTCAAATACGTCAGCCTCGTGTCGGTAGATTTACTGGCACGTAAAAGAACTCCTGCGGGACAAAATTCCGGCACCTCGGCGTCTCGCAAAACCGGAAAAAGTAGTTAGTGGGTCGTAAAGCAATTATTATTATTATTATTAATTTTCCCACTACGATACACTCGTATTCGGGAAATTGAGAGTTCGAAGGGCTTTTGTTGCTTGCTATTTTCCCTGCAGATAATTAAGACCACGACGGCCACCTCCCCACTCCTAGGGATTCTTCCATCGTCTGTAATTGATATTGTAAAGTAAACTCCAAGACGACGAAATTCTTAGATATGAGGCATAAACTTTGTCAACCATTTGTAAACGACATGTTGTATTCCAAATGGTGACGTATGCAACCCTCTGTGAGGTATGAAATATATCAATGATACTCCGTCCTGCCTCATATGCTTCTATAACAATGACCATGAAATCATCAAGTATCGAGTGTGACAGTCGTCCCATGGACCTCCTACTTACTTTACCGTCTGAAGTCGAGTCCATTATTACTATTCTAAGTAACTAGCTGAAGATAACCGGCTTCGCTTGATTTTTTTGGACATCCGTGCGATTATCTCTATATAATAGAGAAGAAGTGACTTAAGAGACCACTATTTTTCTGTTTCTTCTTTGGTTTTATTCTTTTTTTCGGAGTACATTAATATTTAACATTCTAAGTCATTTCAGAAAAATATATTCTTATACACTGCATTCGATATCTTGTTGCCTGGCATTGCACAAACATATTTTCTGTTTGTCATACACGGGAGAAAGCAACGTTTAGCTGACCCTGTGTGAAACAGGAATCCTTCAAATTAATTCCGCAATTGTAGAACGTTTGACGCGGAGTTATATAGATAGTCATACTATAAGCTAATCTCGCTGGAAATTGTAATCGTTTGAACAAAATGACAAATCATTTGAGATCAATGGAATTATAGGTATGAAAACCGATTTTCCTTTCTTTGCCGGTTAGGATTACTGCCTCAATGATATTGTAAGGAGCCGTTACAGTAAGTATCTGCTTTATATTCAAGAATTGCAGAAAATACTCACAGATGTTCTCAAGCAGAAAACTGCTATGGTTCTGAGATCGCCGTGCGAGATGAATCAAAGATGATATATAAAACCATGGAGTACACATCACAGCCTTCTAGAGTACATTCTCAGTCTATTTGATACATTCAGTGACGCAATCAGCCACTTTCAAGCCCCACATTTCACACACCACCACAGCTACAGACACGCAACCCATATAGTGGACGATGGGAGTCTCCAGGATACTACCTCTCACAAACACCAGTGGTCTGTGATGCGTAGTTGTGCCTGCAAGGTGTAATATGGACACAGACGTCAATTTTTTATATAGTCGGCCGTTTCAACCCCTATATCTCCTACACCACCACAGCTACCGACACGGAACCATCATAACGCACGACGGGAGACTAGAAGTTGCTAACACACTGAAGCTTCTTTGGTCTGCGGTGGGTAGTTGTGGCTGCAAGGTGAAATATACGAATACACACGGCTACTTATATAGGCTGTATAGTCGACCACTTTCAACCCTCACATCTCCCACACCACCACAGCTACCGACACAACCAGTATAGTGTACGATGGAACACTCGAGGCTACTGCCACACACAAACACCAGTGGTTTACGGTGGTTAGTTTTGGCTGCGGGGTGAAATATACGGACACACACGTCATTTTTATAAAGGCGTATATAGATAGATTCACCACTGGTGTCGATTCATGAGTATAGTTTCATAAAACGTCTTCATTCCGCACTCGGCTCTTGTTTGTTTGCTAGGAATACTCACTGTCGTGTCATTGGTTCGTCTCTTTGGTTGCAACCACCACTATCACCACCGCCGTCTCTGCCAAAAAGCGCATCTGGTAAACGTGATGAGCGTAACCGTGTCTGAAATGTATCCTACCATCCCTCTCTTCCATAATCATAATAGTTTTACCTATGAACATTGAACCAGTGACGTACGCAGACGCGTTCACCTATTGTTCGCCGTGTTTGTGCTGCGGAGTTAGAAACATGGATCTTGAAGACCAGCTTGCAATTTTTAAATGTTTGCAGTGTTTGAGACACAGTGTATGGTGACTCTACAGTGTCAAGATGGAAAGTACTGTATTCCAGTGGCGTCGATGATTTAAGGAGATTTGAAGTTTCTTTGATTTTTGGGAAACTGTCCTTTCAAAATTTCTGAGGCCAACAGAGTAAATAAGGAACTGTATCTTTGTACTTTACGTCTTTGCGGGAGTATATCCATTGTAAGTAACGTGAGATGTGGCAAAGGATAATGGCATTTTTTCCGTGACACCGCACCTTTACATCGGTCCCTACTGATTTGAGAGTTTCTGGCCAAACATCCGGTCTATCAACCGTCTTAGCCTTCCGGGACTTTCACATGATATTAAGGTTAAAAGAACATCTGATTGGATATCACGTCATATCAGAGAGTGTGGTAAAACCAGCGTCACAGGAGGCATTACGAGAGATTCCAAAACAACAACAAAATCATCCAGGAGTGCTTGGAGACTTATTACGAACGCTGGCAACGGCTGTATATATCGGTGTTTTAAATTATTCACGATAAGAAATCTTCGCCGAGTCCCCTAACGTTGGGAGCCTGCCTAGTACTTTGCATGTGGTGGTGATGATGATGCTGATGTTGTCTATTTAACTACCAGAAATCGTAGCAGCTATCAAGGATTTTTAATTGCCGTGGGTGAATTTAATGATCCAAGTCTCTTATATTTAACCACTCCCAAAATATTCGTCGTCTTTGCCGAATTTCGACGATGCAACATTGAGCGTAGCAGGCGATCTCCTTGCCAACTCCGCCATCCATGTAGCCTACCTGACCTCGCAAGATGGCCTTATAAATTACGGATTTAATAAAAAGGTGTACTTCTGTTTTTTTTTACATACTGCGGGATCCTTTCCTTTTTCCTCATCAATATTTTAGTAACCCGCTCTCAGCTTTTGTTTGTTGTTCTCACAGAGCAGAGAAGCGCTTACAAAATTGAATTTCGAAACAATTTTCTGCTCGTTATCTCCTACAACTCCTCTAGCACTCTATCAGAGCTGAAGTTGATAGACCGATGTTCCCTTCTTTCAAATGTACTTTGTATGCCTGCTATACACGAAGCTAGCTCGAACGAGGGAAAAACAACGTTAAAAAATACAGTTGTGTGAGAGAAAATATTAGGGATGTGAATTAGAGGCGGAAAATTATCGATAGCGATATCGATAGTTATCGATAGCGACCACTATTGTCTTACATCGATAGTCAGTTGCCTATTATCGATAGTCAACGATCTGTTGTTTTCCCTCATTGCCTTATTTTTCGCGCTAACAGAAATGATACAGCTGTTTGCAGTTGACTGGTGAGGAGTTTGTTCCAATTCATAGGTGTGCATTTAAGTATCTCTGCGTACCTGCGACTTAAGTGCCGGCAGAAAGACTATTTAGCACTTTGGAAGGTGGGATTCTCCATTCAACCTAACCTTAATTGAGTTGATGCCAATAAATGAGATTTGTATGTTGTCAGAGACTGTATGTAGACGAGAGAAGAAAAGGCACATTTTAGGTCAAAGACTTCATGAAAGCAACTGAAAACTCTCCTGTCATCTGTTGAGATGCTGTAAAAAATTTCCAAATATATTACAATACCCGAGAAAAAGTCGGGCAATCGCAAAAAGAACACTGTAGCTGAACAAGAATTTCTCGGGCGGTCACGTAATCGGCAAGCGCGTGGGACGTGCCACTGAAGAAATTTATGAGTAATTCCGGTTTGAATTTCAGAAATAACATTGCATGAAATAGTTGTGCTTTCTATAGATTTTTTGTGGATTGTGTTCAATAAATGTTCTATTTTCGGGCATAATGATATTCGTTCCACTTTTTTGAAAACTATTGATTACTATCAATAGTAGAGCTCATAATATCGGAAAATATCGATGGCGATTGCTATCGATAGTTTGCCGCCTCTAATGTGAATGATGTTATATCATTGTCTTTAGATTGTAATGTTACCGTACCTTGTCTTACCTTTATCATATTGCCCCCTCCCCTGAGACTTCACAATGGGGCTAATAAACCCGTTTTTTCCCCCACCTTTCAATTACCACAATCACCACTGCCACCACCCATTGTGGATGGGACATAGAATTCATGTAACGATATATCTGCTTGTCGTAAGAGGGAACTAAATAGGGTGATTCCCCACAGGCTCTTGTACTTGGGAGCATGGGCTGGCGTCCATGGTGCCTCAAGGTGATTTTGGCATTGCTGCCGATAGTGGCGTTTGAACCCACATCTCCCGAATATTAAACACAGATGCGCGGCGCCCACCACGCAGCTAATTCATTCAGTATAACAGAGCATATATTCGGTGTCCCTAACCATAGGAGTAGGGATATAGAATCTAATTTATAATTATATGTGTATGGCGTTTAGAGATACGGTTAATAAGATAGACGGTCCTAAGTTTGTCGATAATGTACACTAGCATATCGTCCTATTGTCTGAGAGAGCAGTTATGTAGCAATAATTTTCGTGCGGAAATACTGACCCGCGGCACATTTGTCAGGGAAATACAAACCTACAGGGCATTTATGACGAATGATACCTGACTTATTCCGAGACAAGACTGAGCTCGCTCTTGCACAGAAGTTAAGCGTCAAACTTCGTTTAGCTCGTCCCGTATCTTGTCTTTTGTAATGGAATAAATTATTTCTTATCTTACTCTTTAATGTATATTTGTCCAATAGCCGATCTACTTGCGTAGTTCTATTGTGTTATACTACTACTACTACTACTACTAATAATAATAATAATAATAATAATAATAATAATATTAATAATAATAATAATAATAATAATAATAAATCATCATCATCTTGGTTTTAGTGGGTCTTTGACAGAAGAACGAAAGAAGGCATGATCGATGGCCGTAAGGGACACTGGCAGGATGTCGAAGCCAACGGACGAACGTCTATATATGAAAATGATATTTTGTTAACACGCAGTTTTTAGAGGATGAACTCAAATGCAAAAGAAAGGAGGTTTGTGTTTTCTCCCACTGACTACTATTACGGTTTTCAGAGATGCCGAGGTGTCGGAATTTTGTCCGGTAAATGTACCGACACGACGCTGGCGTATTTGGACACGGATGACCTGCGCTCTACCGTCTGAGCAACTCAGCTTGGCTGTATAGAATATTGGGAAAGTAACAAGCAGTGTTTAGCGGATTTTTAGTTATTAATGCCATTTGAACTCGTCCGAAAAGTGCATCCCCTTAGGCCTATATTTGCAAAGTGTTGATGAACTTCAGTCTATTACCTGGAAGCAACCTTTAAGATGCAGTGTTTTTCCCCTCTATTTTGGTTACTGTAAGTGTACAATATTCTGTCTTAAATGGGAGACTTTCTGGCTGGAATTGTTAAATATACCCAGCGGGATTAGTCTGACCAACTGCGATATATTAAAAACACAAAACGATAAAAGAAAACTAATGGAATGAATGTATTTCTTAATTCCTGTAAACTTTTCACAGATTGCAAAAATTATAACAATAACATAGAATGAAATTACCTTTTAAGGGTTAAAGTGTCCAACTCTCAATCGACATTACCACATCCCGAACACCTGTTACTCATCAACAGTTATTACTGCAGTTCTTCTGTGAATAACCTGTTTTTGATATGCCAGTCTGTTTGTAGCGAATTTATTATTCACAATGTGGTTTCGTAGAAAGCCATTAACCCTACTAGCTAAATACCGTGGCTGGACATTCGAATTGAAATATTCATGCGGCTGACACCGAGTGGGACACAACTAGTGCTTTCCACCACATTTCGTGATGAATGTTATATTGCGATGACTTTTTTTTCGTTGCAATTACTTTTCTTATAGAAGTAATGCAATAAATCAGTAACATTGTCTGTGACATGTAATAGTGGTTGTAGTCCGAACCGTGGTCTATAAAATTAAAACAATAATTAACCCCATGACACAGGCCATAAGCAGTGTTGCCAGCCACACACATCTTAATTTGAACCCTTAGGGACACAGAGCGGTGATAAAGAAAAACATGGGGAAATGTACCGTAATTTCACGTCTTTCTTATTTCGATGTTAGACTTTCCTTCCTTCTCCACTTTTCTCCTGTCTTTCAAAGAGTGAGAGAGAACTCTATAATGGCATCGTGGCTATTCTCCGAGGCAATAATGAGCCTGCGATATAACACATTCCTCAACAGTGCCCTACAGGACTTGAGGTTTTTCTATTGTTGGAATTATGTAGGAGATTGTGAGGCGCTTGGCCGGTATGTGTTCTCACTTACAGGCTGCCGTAATGTAGGGCAGTAAGGTAATTCACTGTTATGAGCGATCCTTGTATCCGTATGTATTATTGGTAGGTATTTACAAATTGTCTCCAAAACATTATGTTGTTGGAGGCAGGGTACGATTGCCACCCAGTAGAAATCATAAGCAGTTCACTCGGCTTGTTTCTTAAGCAATGGACAGTCCGTGTTATTATTGTTGTTATTGTAAAGTGTTAATTCAATTTAAGCGCAGGCAGAGACAAAAGGAATGATCCATATTATACCTCAGTTAAAGTTAAATTTCGAGGACAGACGTACCGAGATCCTATCTGACAGACCTCTATACAGCGTGATTCAGCTGCCCCTTCCAATATTGTTTTATGCAACCCATAATATCCATTCCGCCCTGAAAACATCTGCCCTGCCGGTACCTCAGACAACACAAGTGGATATCTTGGTATTTACCACCTCACCATGATAGGACGCCGTATATTATACACGTATTAAACACTGGAAAACATGCGTGTGCCTTCTGGATCATATGAACCTGACACGCCGACGGAACACTAAATTGACATGTGACCGCAATAAACCTAATATTTGCTATCAGCTGCCCAGTGTGCCGTACGTGTAGTTGGTAAAGGCATGGCGGAGCAGGCTTGCATGTCAGGTGGGAGGTTCGAGTCCAGGGCGAAGATTACAAAATGTTTAAATATTTGTTTAATACGTACCGCACGCCATGTAACTTCAATACCCGCTTTCATTGCGTGAATGAATGTGTTTGCGACCCAAAAAGGGCCGATTAGTTAGCAGGCCGGACACATACAGACCGGAAATAATAGGCACACAACTGCCCTGACAATGTTTTATCGCAGCAAATGCTCGATGTGATGAACGTTTTGGTTTATGCACACTCGGGCCTGGTGTCCAATAGATCGTCTTGCGCGCTGAACCATCCCAGGTGTAATTGCTCGGCAGGCGTCCGTGATGAGTTGCCGGGGCTGGTCGGGGTTTTCCGGCGTTTGAGTGTAAACGACGTTCTTCAAATGTCCCCACAAGAAGAAGTATAACGGCGTTAAATCCGGTGATCTGGCGGGCCAAGAAACAGGACCTCCTCGTCCTATCCAATTCCCTGGCAGTTCCTCGTTCAGATGGTTACGAACGGGCAAAGTCGAATGTGCTTGAGATCCATCCTGTCGCAACCACATCGTCAAACGATCGTGCAAAGGCATATCCTCTAGCAGCAGTGGGAGTTCCTTACGCAAAATATGCAGGTAGCTTGGGCCCGTCCAAGAAATAAGGTCCACCAGGCAAATGCTGGGGCTGTACCTTAATTAACGCCACGGCCGCTTCCCTCCAACTCCTAGGCCTTTCCCATCCCATCGTCGCCATAAGACCTATCTGTGTCGGTGCGACGTAAAGCCCCTAGCAAAAAAAAAAAAAAAAGGTCCAATCAGGCGATCCCCCAAGATTCCACACCAAACATTCACTCCCCATCGTACTTGATGGACTGCCTGTTCGCACCCAGTGAGGATTGTCCGGACTCCAATAGTGCATGTTGTGGCGATTGACATTTCCATTATTGTGGAAGCGCAATTCGTTCGAGAACAAGATATGCGATACGAATACTGCATCATTGTCCAGCCTGCCTAATAGCCACTGACAGAACTCCATTCGAGCTTCGAAATCCATGGAGCTCTTGGTGTAGTTCAAGATGGTATGGGTGAAATTTATGTCCATGCAGTATTCACCAAACGGACGGCTGGCTGGTGTTCACCTGTCGTGCAATCGCCCTTGTACTGATGTGTGGATTATTACGAGCTGCCTCCAGAACGACCTCTTGTATTTCACCCGTTGTAACGGGCCTATCGCGGACTGGTGGCTGGTTGGAAATCACGCCTGTTGTCTTTAGGTATCTTTCAACACGGCGGAATGTCTTAGCAGCCGGGTCTCGCCTGTCGGGATACCGTTCCTAGTACAGACGTAGTACATCGCAGGCGTTTTGTCTTGCTTCTCCATAAATTAAGAGCATGTCAACGTATTCCTCTGTGGTAAACATGCCGAATGACAGCAGAGATTACAGTACGGTCAGGCGCTAATCAGTGGAGTACAAGATGAATAACAGCGTAATTCTACTGTTTGAATGTGGCAAACGTGGGCCTGTGTTGTTTACGTATGCAAACATCATACCGATGCCAAAATATTTGAACGGTGCAGCATTCGATTCGTCGCTGGCACATTCTGTCGATTGCTAGGCGAACGCCTAACACATCCGCTACGCTATACTGCTGGAAACGTGCTGGTAGTACGGCGAGAACAGAGTACATACGCCATCCGGTTTGGTGTTTAAGACATTAATTACTGCACTGTTACCTAGTTTTATGCATTGATTGCCCTCTTCGTTACATCCGGTCACGAGGCACGTTACATTAACATAGTTACATGGGAAAAGGACGTTGCTACATGTTTTCAAGGCGTCATGTTTTACGAACGGATGATTTTCGCTAGGGTTCAGAACATTAGTACCATACAGTACGCTTGCAGGGGAACAGCTCCCCTATAACCATGTGCACGTTAGTTGGGCTGCAGCAAACGATATTGAAAGGGGCTGCTGAATCATACTGTATACTTTTGCATACCGCGAACAGTCGAATTATTAAAACGGGTACATAACTAAAATATACACCCTCTGTCATGTATATATTAAAATAATACACACATAAACAAGGAACATGTACACTTTTCATATTATGTTCTTAGTTGACGGACGAGATGATTTCTTTTAACATCTCCCCACAATGGAAATTTAATTCGGCGGAAATATTAGAGTTGATTTGTTATTATTGTTTATTCATAAGCAAGACAAGGACGCAACATGACATAGAAACTCGACAATATAAAGAAAAATAGCAAACAAATCAGAAAATACAAGTCATTTCTTGACTCTTTACTACAGTTGCAGTCCAAGGATCTGATTCAGGGACGCCGTATATTATACACGTATTAAACACTGGAAAACATGCGTGTGCCTTCTGGATCATATGAACCTGACACGCCGACGGAACACTAAATTGACATGTGACCGCAATAAACCTAATATTTGCTATCAGCTGCCCAGTGTGCCGTACGTGTAGTTGGTAAAGGCATGGCGGAGCAGGCTTGCATGTCAGGTGGGAGGTTCGAGTCCAGGGCGAAGATTACAAAATGTTTAAATATTTGTTTAATACGTACCGCACGCCATGTAACTTCAATACCCGCTTTCATTGCGTGAATGAATGTGTTTGCGACCCAAAAAGGGCCGATTAGTTAGCAGGCCGGACACATACAGACCGGAAATAATAGGCACACAACTGCCCTGACAATGTTTTATCGCAGCAAATGCTCGATGTGATGAACGTTTTGGTTTATGCACATTCGGGCCTGGTGTCCAATAGATCGTCTTGCGCGCTGAACCATCCCAGGTGTAATTGCTCGGCAGGCGTCCGTGATGAGTTGCCGGGGCTGGTCGGGGTTTTCCGGCGTTTGAGTGTAAACGACGTTCTTCAAATGTCCCCACAAGAAGAAGTATAACGGCGTTAAATCCGGTGATCTGGCGGGCCAAGAAACAGGACCTCCTCGTCCTATCCAATTCCCTGGCAGTTCCTCGTTCAGATGGTTACGAACGGGCAAAGTCGAATGTGCTTGAGATCCATCCTGTCGCAACCACATCGTCAAACGATCGTGCAAAGGCATATCCTCTAGCAGTAGTGGGAGTTCCTTACGCAAAATATGCAGGTAGCTTGGGCCCGTCCAAGAAATAAGGTCCACCAGGCAAATGCTGGGGCTGTACCTTAATTAACGCCACGGCCGCTTCCCTCCAACTCCTAGGCCTTTCCCATCCCATCGTCGCCATAAGACCTATCTGTGTCGGTGCGACGTAAAGCCCCTAGCAAAAAAAAAAAAAGGTCCAATCAGGCGATCCCCCAAGATTCCACACCAAACATTCACTCCCCATCGTACTTGATGGACTGCCTGTTCGCACCCAGTGAGGATTGTCCGGACTCCAATAGTGCATGTTGTGGCGATTGACATTTCCATTATTGTGGAAGCGCAATTCGTTCGAGAACAAGGTATGCGATACGAATACTGCATCATTGTCCAGCCTGCCTAATAGCCACTGACAGAACTCCATTCGAGCTTCGAAATCCATGGAGCTCTTGGTGTAGTTCAAGATGGTATGGGTGAAATTTATGTCCATGCAGTATTCACCAAACGGACGGCTGGCTGGTGTTCACCTGTCGTGCAATCGCCCTTGTACTGATGTGTGGATTATTACGAGCTGCCTCCAGAACGACCTCTTGTATTTCACCCGTTGTAACGGGCCTATCGCGGACTGGTGGCTGGTTGGAAATCACGCCTGTTGTCTTTAGGTATCTTTCAACACGGCGGAATGTCTTAGCAGCCGGGTCTCGCCTGTCGGGATACCGTTCCTAGTACAGACGTAGTACATCGCAGGCGTTTTGTCTTGCTTCTCCATAAATTAAGAGCATGTCAACGTATTCCTCTGTGGTAAACATGCCGAATGACAGCAGAGATTACAGTACGGTCAGGCGCTAATCAGTGGAGTACAAGATGAATAACAGCGTAATTCTACTGTTTGAATGTGGCAAACGTGGGCCTGTGTTGTTTACGTATGCAAACATCATACCGATGCCAAAATATTTGAACGGTGCAGCATTCGATTCGTCGCTGGCACATTCTGTCGATTGCTAGGCGAACGCCTAACACATCCGCTACGCTATACTGCTGGAAACGTGCTGGTAGTACGGCGAGAACAGAGTACATACGCCATCCGGTTTGGTGTTTAAGACATTAATTACTGCACTGTTACCTAGTTTTATGCATTGATTGCCCTCTTCGTTACATCCGGTCACGAGGCACGTTACATTAACATAGTTACATGGGAAAAGGACGTTGCTACATGTTTTCAAGGCGTCATGTTTTACGAACGGATGATTTTCGCTAGGGTTCAGAACATTAGTACCATACAGTACGCTTGCAGGGGAACAGCTCCCCTATAACCATGTGCACGTTAGTTGGGCTGCAGCAAACGATATTGAAAGGGGCTGCTGAATCATACTGTATACTTTTGCATACCGCGAACAGTCGAATTATTAAAACGGGTACATAACTAAAATATACACCCTCTGTCATGTATATATTAAAATAATACACACATAAACAAGGAACATGTACACTTTTCATATTATGTTCTTAGTTGACGGACGAGATGATTTCTTTTAACATCTCCCCACAATGGAAATTTAATTCGGCGGAAATATTAGAGTTGATTTGTTATTATTGTTTATTCATAAGCAAGACAAGGACGCAACATGACATAGAAACTCGACAATATAAAGAAAAATAGCAAACAAATCAGAAAATACAAGTCATTTCTTGACTCTTTACTACAGTTGCAGTCCAAGGATCTGATTCAGGGTTGAATTATTACTTTCGGCAAACTAAGCTTGAGTTCTTAATCAGTAATCACTAACGCTTACAGCTGACTCCTGCATCCTCGAACCTTTGCGTAATTGCACTCTCGGAATTTTCAACAGCGGCGTTCGCTCTGTGGATGCTTCCGACTGGAAGCCGTAACGTAACGCTGATAGCCACATCCGGTCTAACAGACCGCGTGAAAATTATAAAATGTTTCAGATCAGAAGTCACGCGATGTGACAGCTAGCGGCAAACTAATGTTCTCCTTCTAACAACGTACTCGCCAATAATAGATTAGAGAACACGACGTTTTCTTCCGGTCATTATAAAAGAGAGAAATAATCACTGTTACAGCCATGCTCGGTCTCGCAGATCGGTCCTCTGTACTTAAGGGTTAGGCTAAATTATCGTATATCGTAGCGGAATGTAGTAGTATTTCCTCTGACTTTTAGTAGCATTATTTTTTGTTTCTTTCTTTTTTGGTTGGTAACACTACCCATGGCTACATGGCACGGGTAGTGTAGCTGTGAATTTATTTTGGGGGATGGTTGGTTCGAACCTCAAAGTCTGCATCCCTGAAGAAGTTCCCGTGGTTTCCCGCTTTATCAGCAAACCAATGACAAGACTGCACCTTAAGGCCATGTCCGCTTCCTTCCCTGTCCTGGCTCTACCAATGTTCAAGGGAAGCTGAAATGTCCATCTTGACATTGTTAAATGTGTCAAATTTACGTGATCGTTTATCGGAAACCTACAACTTTGTGATATTTTTAGTGTTTTTCTGGCATATTTTGTGATTTTGCTGGGCTAGAATTACATGGCTTTTGCGGAGCATTGCCTAGTGGCGATTATCGTTAAGGCGTATTTTAATGGTCTGTCATCGTGGTTAATGGTTCGAGCCCCGTTAGTAGGAAAAATCACTTTCAGAATGCTGGCCGGTGGGGTAGGAGAAATGATGGTAGGCCTATACAATTTCTAATCACTAGATTGTGTACCAGGAGCTTGGATTAAGTTCTAAACCTCCCTGCAGTATTCATATGTATTATTATTATTATTATTATTATTATTATTATTATTATTATTATTATTATTATTATTATTATTAGCGTATGCTATGTAGATAACAATCAAAATATACAGGTATAATACAATACACACACACAAATATACAAGTTGGTGACAGCATCAGGACTTCTCTTTTATATTTTAACCACGAACCTGCTACGCAGGCGTAGCAGGGGGCGAGGTGATACTCCAACGTGGCGCGTCCCAGGTGGCGGATAGGGGGGTCCTAACCGGCTTGCCGACGGACTTGAGGGAAATAAAATACCTCTCGCGGACCAAACACACTACCCCCTGCGGGTGGGGGACGCACATGTAGAATACACCCGCGGTATCCCCTGCCTGTCGTAAGAGGCGACTACAAGGGGCGACCAAGGGATGATTGAATTAGAACCATGAAACTACTCTTGATTCGTACCATCATGTGGGGAACACCATGGGTTGCATGTACTTGCGAGTAGTATGAATAAATTGGTACGAAATAGGTTTGTGATTAGTAGCAGTAAAACGCCTGGCATGGTGGATTCCAGTACCCGTGCGTTGTACCCATGTGAGCAACACCGCGGGTCTGGGCGTAGCCTGTGAGTTGTACCGCTATATGAGCGGCACCGTGGTCAGCGTTGCCTGTGATTAGTACCCACTATGTGAGGAACACCACGGGAATACCGGCGCCCGTGACTAGTACATCTAGGTGAAGAACCTTACCTGTTTGCGTTGGCTATAAGTGGCGCCATTGCGTGAGAAACACCATAGGTCTGCGTTCCCTGTACGAATTGTAATACTTGTGAGTAGTACCATCTTGTGTGGAACACCGTGAGTCTTCGCTACTTTTGATCAGTACCCCAAAATGACAAATACCATGGTTCTACTTTACTCGCGACATGTACCATTCTGTGGGGCCTTAGCCGTGAATTTAGCACCCCTTCAGACATCAAGCATCATTGTGCTTTATAAATGG
The DNA here is from genome assembly GCF_040414725.1 of Anabrus simplex. Taxonomy (NCBI): domain Eukaryota; kingdom Metazoa; phylum Arthropoda; class Insecta; order Orthoptera; family Tettigoniidae; genus Anabrus; species Anabrus simplex. Next base: position 282,562,209 of record NC_090268.1, read on the forward strand.
TCCCTTGGTCAGTAATACTCTAATTAACTACCTTCTTCTGTTTTTGTTTGTTTGTTTGTTTGTTTGTTTTTTGTAGGGTTCATGTCCATCCATTCATTCTTCATGACATTTTTATTTTATTTTGGCCAGTGGATGAATTTGAATTTTTTGTTATTTCATTTCGTACCATTAGGGGCCGATGACCTCGATGTTAGGCCCCTTTAAACAACAGGCATCATGATCATTTATATTTTAATGTCCAAATTTTGAAGGCACATGACGCTGTTGATTGTGATTCGTTCGTTGGATGGAAACTTCCAAGTCTTGAGCAGATTCCTTCGTATTATTTGACAGAATTTCGATTTTTGCTGGCAGTGGGTTTCATACTCTTCCTACATCATCATCATGATCATCATGATCATCGTCGTCATCACCTCCTCATATCCAGACGCGCAGGTCGCCCACGTGAGTCGAAGAGAAAGACCTGCATCAGGTGAGCAGAACATGTCCTCGGACACTCCTGGCACAAAAAACCGTACGACCGGGCGAGTTTTTGCGTGGTTTGGGTCATGTAGCTGTCATCTTCCATTCAGGAGATTGTACGTTGGAGCCCCACTGTCGGCAGCGCTGAATATGGTTTTCCTTCTTTTTCCATTCTCACACCAGGTGAATGCTGCGGCTGTACGGTCGCTCCCTTCCCACTCCTAGCGCTGTTCTACACCATCGTCGCCGTAAGACCTATCTGTGTCGGTGCGAGGTACAGCAAGTAGTAAAAAGAATCCATCCATTAAATTAAAAAGTACTCTTAATGTGTTGTAGAGTAAGAGAAGATTATCTCACTTCTTCCTTGTTATAATCAATCAATCAATCAATCAATCAATCAATCAATCAATCAATCAATCAATCAATCATAAACATAAACACGCAGTCCAAAATGTTATCAGACTTAACTTCACATACAGGTTAAGCTTTGAACGCTATGACGCAAGGTTCATAGATAAAATAGAGAAGACTGTTAGGTGAATTACTTTTGGCGAAGACTTGGCAGTGTTGACTGTGATAAAATGAAAGGTAGAAATGTCGAGGTATAACCAGTTAAGGAAGACGACTCTATGAAACATTTGAATCTGTTACTCAGTGCGAGGTCTTTATTCATTCAAATTTAATTGGAATTCTAATTAAATGAGATCTCATTCGAGGACTTTTGGTCGGCTTACTCGTTTAATGTCGGCTGCTCATGCAATCACCTTTCGATGGCTATAGAGGGTGGTAGGTAATCTAGAAGGGCGTGTGTGCTTGTCGTTGATGACCTGTTAATGGCTGAAGTATTTAGAAGGCCCGCACTAAGCTATAAATGAGAACAATAAGAGTTAGCAGGTTCAAGGAGAAAAGGAGTGTACACAACACAGATATGTTTTATAATGCCGTTACAAAGTGCCCCAGTTCAGCGAAGATTAGTATCCACTTAGTGTGAGGTGGTGATAAAGGTGATTTTACCGAGCTCGATAGCTGCAGTCGCTTAAGTATGGCCAGTATACAGTATTCTGAAGATAGTGGGTTCGAGCCCCACTGTCGGCAGCCCTGAAGATGGTTTTTTATTTTCAATACAGGCAAATGCTGGGGCTGTACCTTAGATCAGGCCAAGGTCGCTTCCCTTCCACTCCTAGCCCTTTCCTCTCCAATCGCTCCATAAGGTCTATCTGTGTCGGTGCGACGTAAAACAACTTAGAAAAAAGAGGTGATCTTGATTCTTACTGGGTCAAATATCATAGTAATATAAATAATAATAATAATAATAATAATAATAATAATAATAATAATAATAATATATCGCCTCTGGGTTTCTCCTTTTTCCATCATACAGGGTGTCAAAAATGTCGTGCAGTAAAATCATACGCCAGTATAAAAGGGATCAGAGCAATTAAAATGACGATGGGAGCCACCCTTCAAACTCACAATTCTCATTGTGAATACATTGAACTACCAGGCGGTAGTCTCTCTGGTCGTTTTGCTTTGTCTCAGTTCAAATCATAATTTTGAACGGTGTTGTACTATTTTGCTGTACGTCGCACCGATAGTGAGAGGTCTTATGGCGACGATGGGATAGGAGGGTGTTAGGAGTGGAAAGAAAGCGGCCGTAGCCTTAATTAAGATACAATCCCAGCATTTTCCAGGTGTGGAAATGGAAAACATTGGAAAACCATTTTCAGGGCTGCCGACACTGGGATTTGAACCCACTCTCTCTTGAATTCAAGCTCACAGCTGCGCGATTCTAACCACATGGCTAACTCGCTCGGTCGAACGATGTTGGGAATGAAACAACTATTGTATTCTTGCAAATATTCGACCACCAATTTTTAACGGATCTTGATGTGTCTTGGCTGATAAACACAGAAAAGGTATGTTTCGCAACACAACTATAATTTAAGGCGTCATGGGGCTCCTTTAGAGGCATTTCAAGGGATTTTGGGGCACAGACCTCATCTAAACATATAGTCTCCTGATCAGGACCGAATAATACATTGGAGTGCGTGGAATCTTGCCGATGTAGAAACGATTTCTGTTGGTAATGGGATGTTACAACGCCTCTTCCCCCGGGCCAGCCCGTTATTCGGTAGTAGCCTACCATTGCCCGTGATTCACATATTTTAACGAGGTTAAGATACCTAAACGATCAAGTTACAGAGCAGTCCATTTCAACCACCTAGGTTCACATTTTCTTTCACTTCACACCTAGAGCGTAGGTTTGTTCATAAGTTAGCGTTTGTGTACTGTTGTATTTCAAACCAATACAGGATTGACTCATAAATGGGCTGGGGTGGCCAACAAATTATAAGGAGGTTCTGATAACATTAGATAAGAGAAAAACGATACCACAGCTAAGCAAGTTGTCAAGCGGGTTTCGCAACACACTATAGTTCCGTTTGTATGAGTTTCTACTTGGCAGTTAACCGGAAGTCAGATATTGGTGCCAAATTGTTACGAGTACAAACAGCTGATTCACGACACACAACACGAACGGATGTATATACTCGAATATAAATCCATAATCAATTATTCTTTGAACCAACATGTATAACACACATAACATCAACAATAACACACAACATATTTTGGATAAGGCTATACGATATAAATAGATCGATGTTTGAACAGATAAAACTCGTGAGAATGAAATGAAATTTCTATTCGTTATCTAGAAAAGCTCGCGTTGCTGATAGATTCAGTTTCCCTCTAAAAAAGTCTTTCAAAGGGAATGCATCACTCATTTCTGAGTTATTATCGACATTGTCATCGTTTGTTGACGTTTCACTCTCGCTTGACCGTAACGAGATAATAACGTCTTTAACATAATCGTCTGTGATAGTTTCCTTCTCCAAAGCTTCACTGAACTCCGATTGTGTCTCACAACCTTACCCCAGTCTTCCGCACTTACACGGCGTACGGCTTCCCAAAGAAGTCTTTCAATTTCCGAAACTGAGAAGAGTCTCAAATCAGTTCTATGGCGTTAAAGTGGCAGTGGTATTTTGGAACGCGAACAACTTCATGCCCATGCCTCCTGGCTATTTCATCCACCACGTAAACTTGGTAATAGGTCTTGTTTCCTTTCACAAGAGCATGAGTCTCCCCTCCCCCCCTCCCACTCCTGATGTTATCGCGAACCGAAATATTGTGCTCCTTCAACCGCGCAATCAAATTATTTCTAGCTGCTAGTGTTGGTGCTTTGTCAAGAATGACTGAGGGAACTGACAAAGACCGTGGGAAGAAACTGAGCACAATACAATATACAGCTGATAGCACGTGGTTACAGAAAACAACAGATCGACAACACTGGTAACCGGAACTAGAGTCTAGCGATCGGCTGCCTGTGATTGGCTGTTTATTAATTCACTTACTATCCGCTAAAAGGCAGCGCTCAAATGTCAAGAATAAACTCATAAGAACTGAACTGTTATTATGTTGTAGCATATGAAACGACGACAACGGTAACTTACGTCATTGTCGAAAGCTAGGTTGGTTACAGTATTTTCCATGATCTTTTCCATATTCATCACTCTTATCTATAGGTGTAAAATAATTAGACTACCAATTCCGCTGAGGAGAATGCAAGCAAAATACCCAGTTGCCCTGCTCGTAGCGAAATCTTACAATACAGTATATATTTTCTTCAAAAACGAATATTTTCTAATTGTAGATGTAGTTTGAAATAGTGACGTATAGGCGAAGAGGTTTAGGCAGAATAGAATGTCATGAAACTCTTCATCAAAACAGTCTGTGGACTGATGACTCAAACAACAGTAGAAGAACCAAGTGACCGTAGCTGTAATATTACAAAAATAAACCAGGAAAAGTATCTTCAGAGAAAATCCTTTGACAGGAAATACCGTCAGTTGATTTTATGACAGCTCCTATTTGAATACGTAATTTCTGAAAGTGTAATTTTGTTTTCGTGGGTAACGAAATGTATTTGAAGATATATATCTGGTCACAGGAGAACCTTATGGATTTGAAAATCTCGTATTATTGTTGAATATAAGAAATGTGTAGTTTTGTTTATTATGAATGTACTTAAAGTTTTCGTATGAAGGTTGGTTGTATCCTTAACAACTGTACCATTAGCTGTTACTGATCGCCGTGGTGTTATTGAACTTACATACCAGAAGATACAGTGTCCTGTAAAACACTGTGTCTGTAACAGTAAGGGGCCTGGGCGTTTGATCTTGAAATACACCATTGTCCTTGTTTAAAACGCGAAGTTTTTGCATAAAATGGCTGAAAATGAATGTCGTTTTGGGTAGTTGGCGTATCAATTCTTAATTCTTGACAAAAGGTGAAGTGCACAACAGCAGTTAACTTTGCTCATTTATTCATAATTTTCATACGAGCTACAATGTAGTTGCTTCTTTTTCAGCGTGCTGTATACGAATGATCGTATGGCTCATTGAATGCCATGAACCGCTGTGAATGCAGTCTGTATGAGATCGTCCTTTAGGGCCATGTGACGACTGGCGACAATGAGATTCCGTTCCAGTCATTGCATGGTGCAGTTGCGTTGTGGTGGACGATAGCTGTACACACGCGTAGCAGATGCTGCAATGCGGTCCGGCGCCCGCAGTTCTATATAGCTTGGTGCATTCCACATGACACAACAGGCGCACCTTATAGCATGTTGTCTGTCGTCTGGATACATGACCAGCCTTGTCAACAAGCACTCGCCAGATCCTGTTTGTGTGTAAATGTCATTTGACCTCGTTACGCTCCTGTACTTTGTTTCAGCTTAACACTTTGTTTAATTTTGTAAAATCTTATAAGTAGATCTCACCATTTCAACAATGGTGTGAAAGAAGTACCACATATAATGCAGCACTAGCATAACTACGGTACAGCTTTTAGTTGCTAATGGTCACAGAGAATGTAGAAAATGTAATTTTGAAGTCGATGAATGTGATGCATTGTTTTTCCGGTGAAAAAACAAGACCTCACGACCTTAACTTCATAAAGAAATATACGATTTAAAAATAAAGGAAAGCTCATTGCTCCACTTTTAACTGAGGAAATTTCAGCAGTTAGAGATATGCAATTCATCAGCATCTTGAATTGATCACACTAAAGTTTTACATTCCGCTATAAGCACCTAATGAAGAATGCATCTGCACAATATGCAATTAGCATACATCTTTTATTATTCACACCATTCGGGCTGAAGTCAAAGAAGAAAACTTGTTAAAACTGCACGATAGACAGACCATCTTCTTCACTGTCTTCGACAGTCAGGTCCAATCTTCTCGATTCACTGAAATGATTCGATATACATTATGTTTTCTAAAACAGATTACATTGTTCTCCTCCCTGGATAAACGGTTCTTCGCAGTTATTCCAATTATTGTAACATAAAAGGCGTTTTGACATAAAGTGTTGTATTAATTTCAAGTAGGTAGTTTGAAACTTTCCTGTAAGAACCAACTGTTTTTAAATGTGAGTGAAAGCCATACTAGCCCTTTTTTGTAATTTCAATTCCTCACTTGAATATCGTAATGCCAATAAATCCACTGTCTAAGCTAACGCAATTGTAAAGTATACTTCGGGGTTTATAGAGGTCCCATTTACACATATATAGTACATAAATAGGCATACATACATATACATACATACATACATACATACATACATACATACATACATACATACATACATACATACATTGCATGGTTTCTAAGATCTTCATTTGTAATGAGAAAAAAATGCAATCAAATAATGTTACTTTCATTGATCTGTCTCTGTCTTATCCTTGGCTTAGACAATATGAAAGTGACTGAGGTATGAGCGATGGTAGTAATGCCATTCCTTATGCAGCCAGTCCCCGCTATCAATGGTGCGAAAATGTTGCTCATAGGGTCGGTTGGTGTATGCATTTCGGTGAGCTTGGCAGACTGATATGTAACAGCAACTTCTCGATCGGTGAGGAAAGCAACGGGAAACTACTTCACTCCTCATTTCCATAGTACGCCTCTTCAGTGATGCCTAGGCCATCTATGACAGCTGATGGCAGAGCTATTGAGGATCCCACCAGCCTTTGGGCTGAAGACTGAACATACATACATACATACATACAGACAGACAGACAGACAGACAGACAGACAGACAGACAGACAGACAGACAGACAGACAGACAGACAGACAGAACATAAATATTTTACAGGATCTTTCATTCAAAGTGAGGAGCCGATGACCTTAGATCTTAGACCCCTTTAAACAACAAGATCATCAAGCATCACTCAAAGTGGAGCCGGCCGGTGCAGCGCAGTGAGTAGATGGGCGAGCTGAAGGTCAGACGAGCACCTAGTAACTCGCTGAGCTTGGGGCCTGGAGAGCGCCCGTATGAATCGCATGTAAATAACAAGCACACATAGTAACGCATAATCAAAGTAAAATAATTTCCTACCTTGTCACAGAAGATGTTGAAAATGTCCTCAACCTGCATCTGCACATTTCTGGCTTCATCTAAGGAAATTTTCATTCATACCCATTAGTTCGTCTACCGAGATAGCCTCAATTTCTCTCGTGATGTTTTGTTTGAGTTCATCTAGAGTGTGAAAATGGGAGTGTTGGTGTCAGTAATTGCAGTCAAGATAATAGGGCCTCTTGTTTTTGAAACAACAATCCCTGGGCAGAGATGTAGAAATGACATTCTCGTATCGTTGTTTAACAATTGACGGACAATGAATGCCAATCTGGATATTTCCAGCAAGACTCGACAACCGCACATACGGCTAACGAGTCATGAAATTTAATTGAGGACATTTTTGACAACAGGATAATTAGAAAACCATTGAGGCCCGCAAGATCCCCAGATCTTACCGTTTGCGATTTTCATTTATGGGAAAAATTGAAAAATGTGGTTTATGCAACAAATCCTCTCGCTTTGAGTGAAAGACCCTGGATATGCACTGACTGAGCAAATGTCATGGGATAGCGGATGCGCAGGTGTGTTGCCTGCGGACCGATGACCTTCTATGTTAGGTCCCTTAAAACACCAAGCGTGTTGCCTGCGCACCGCACGCTCCCTGTGCCAGTGGCAGTTGTATAGGAGATCTTGTGAGCAGTGGGTGTGCATGTGACAGGTGTAACATGCAACTTCTTCGTGAGCTGACACCGTTCGAATGGGGTATGGTGGTCGGTGCCCGACGGATGGGAAGTGCGATTTCGGAAGTGGTGCGGGAATTCGGCTTCACGCGATCATCCGTGTCCAGGGTGTATCGTGAATGGTTGAATGCGGGTGTCACCGTCCACAACAGACGAACGACCGGCCGTCCAGCCTCCCTCGATGACCGTGACCGGCGACATCTGAGACGGATTGCCAATAGTGACAGACGGGCAACCGTGCAACAAATCACTGCTCAACTCAACACAGGCCGTGCTAGACACGTCTCCCAGTGGACAATCCGTAGGAACATGGGTTCTATGGGGTATGAGAGCCGGCGCCGCACACGGGTGCCACTGTTAACCCAACGTCATCGGGCACAACGACGCTCATTTGTCGCCAGTCACCAGGGATGGATACTGGAACAATGGCGTAACGTAATATGGTCGGACGAATCACGATTTCAATTGCACCATGGCGATGGGAGGCACCGTGTTTGGCGCAGACTACATGAAGCGATGGATCCCGCCTGCCTCGAAGGTGTGGTCCAGGGCGCTGGTGTCTCTGTTATGGTCTGGGATGCACTTTCCTGGTATGGAATGGGCCCCCTAGTTGTTCTGGAAGAGACTTTGAATGGTACGCGGTACGTTGAACTGCTCGGAGACCATCTTCACCCATTTTTGGTCTTCCAGCGCTCAGCAAGGCCGTGAAATGTTGTGCGTTGTGTGGCTGTGTAAATATCATCGGCATAGGCAAATTGTCTTGATACCGTTTCTAGGATGTCTGAAAGATAAACACTGAATAACAAGGTAGCTAATATGGAACCTTGCGGGAGTCCATTATTTATTCTATTGAGTTATTCTATCTGAAAACATGCGATTGGTAAGATTTGTAGTGTTGTTACACCGTGAGGTTTTCAGGAGTTTTTACATTAACCCGACCCTCCATTCAGTGTCAAAAGCAGCCGTGAGATCTATGAACACCGCACCGGTCTTCAGCTTCTCTTCAAATCCAGCTTCAGTGAATGTCGTCAGAGCAAGTACTTGGTCTTCCCAACTTCGTTCCGGTCTAAAGCCAGCTTGTTCTGCTGGGAGGATCTTGAAGAAGGCTGTTGTAGATCAGCCTTTCCAGTAGCTTGTAGGTTGGGTTTAATAATGCTATGGGTCTCTAGCTTTGGGAAGCATTGGAAGGTTTTACAGGTTTCAGAAAAAGCAACGGTCTTCGATCTCTTGAACTCCGGTGGCAGATGTCCTGTGCGTTGGATGGATGAAAAGAAGTCAGCAAGCCATTTCATAGCGTTTTTACCACAGTGAACGAGGAACTCATTATGGACGTTTTCAAAGCCTTGTGCCTTTCCCATTTTGCAGCTTTGAAGGGCTATTGTGACTTCATCTGCGGTGAATGGTGATGCTAGCTCCGGTATAGAGGAGCATGATTTTCTTAATTTTTGCAGGTCTCTTCTGATTGTTTTGGAGTGTGCTTTGTCTCATTTAGTCCTGGATATCCGAATGATTCGGTCTGCTATTCTGTCTGATTTGACTCCTTGACGTGTTTGTGGTTTTTTGGAGTGGCCTCCTAGTTTCTTTAGAAGGCTCGAGGCTTTTTTACTTGAATGCTTAAAGTCTAGCTCCTCAACAATTTTAGTCCATCTTTCCCTTCTGTCCATATCCAAACTGCTAATGAGATCATCTGCACATCTGTCTGAGCACTCTAGGAATGTTTGATACAGAAACTCACTAGTGTTGCTCTGGGTATGTTTTTTTGTTTTGTTGTGTTTTTTTTTTTTTTTTTTTTTTTTGCCGTTAAGATTACCATCCTGACGAACTTCTGGTAGTTACCAGGGGTGAGAGCGATCCATCGGATATTGCTGTCTAGGTCTTGAGAAAATTGGTCTCAGTTGGCTTTGGAAAAGTTCCATCGCGGATGTGGTGAATTTTCAGTGATCGGTATCTGCATTCCTACTTCTAGGATGATGGGCCGATATTGACTGTGTGGAAAGTTATCAACAATGTATCTGGTGGTCGGTAAAGGTAATCCTGCATCGTCAGTCTTGACAAAGCTCAGGTCTGGATTTGTTTCACATTTCCATCTGGCTGAACGAAATGTGCGTTTATCTTTAGGATCTACACGAGGTGTAGATTGTGCGCTTCGGCCCAGTTGTTTACTTCAGTACGATGCGAATTATCCTGCCTGTATCCCCAGTTGGTATGATGTCTGGACATCTCTGATGATGATTGCTTGATGTGAGGCGGTTGGCAGGAAACCATCAGGCCACGATGCATTTGGTGACTTGTAAATGTTTGTAATACTGAACTTACCCATTTTGATTGTTATTGCTGAGGAGTCATTGTGAGAGGCTTATTTCAATGAGTTGGGCATTAGGTATTGACTTTCGGACATAGGTAGCTGTGCCATAGAGGTCATGGTAAGTGGCACCGTATCATGTGATGTCCAGGGATTGAACCACGTGTCTGAAACTCGTCTGCGTTGCCCACATGCGTCTCCTGCAATACGACAACATCTACTACGTGCTCTTTAAGGATCTTGTGTAATATTTCGCATTTTGACTTGCTGAGGCCTTCAGTTTTGAGATGGCATATACGGAGAGCTCCTCCAGGAATCGAGCCTTTGGGCAAGCCTTTGTCCAGCTCTCAGAAGAGCCTTTGAATGTGTGCGCGTATCGCTTCATCCGGGAGGAGAGGAGTCAGGTCGGAATATCCAGTGCTGCAGAGTGCTTTTAGAGGCAGATGACTTCCTTTGCGCCTGCAGTGATTGTTCTTTAGCACCACCCAGGAGGAATACTATAGACGCAAACAGTCATTGTCTCCCACGACGGTGAATACTGTGCCTCTAATTTTGGTTCATTTGTTCATTATGTTGATTTTTCCTTAAGAAGGGACTAGGTAAACAACATATACGGAATCTTCCGCCTGGGCGACTGCCCTAAACGCAGATAACTGTTTTTTTAAATGATTGAAAGAAACTAACAGGTGACCTAAAACAATTAGCTGCTTTATATAGTAGTTGTTGGTTGGCTACTTTCCTCCCACCTAAAAGACTTCTGAGGTTCATTTTTTCAAGTAGTTGCGACAGACAGGGACCCTGACCCTCAGCTCAGAATAAAGATTGTACACGGTAAAAGTGGCTGAGGTTTGAATAAGAGGAAGAAAAGGAAGAATAACGGATTGGACGGGAGGCGTATTCGACAACCGGTAAAACACAGGAAATGTAGAACGCTCTGAGGAAATTTATATGTGCGATTTCCGAAATCATGTACTCGAGGAGTGGCATAGCTACGTGAGATGACCCTATTTGCGCGGGAAGAATACTGCAGTTAACTATTACAATACACTCCCAAAGCTCTTTGCTTATCAACATCTGAAATTTGTTGGTTCAGTAGGCGATATTCGTGAAATACGTGGGATTTACGAAATGTGACCGAAACGGCGGAACACTTGGAAGGACTCTGTTTAAGACGCCATGTACCACACCACTGTGACAGAGTTTCAAGTGCATTCCGAAAGCAGATAGTATTTGTGAGTAATTCAGATTTTTCGAAGATTTTAAGATCTTTTTAAACAGAAGAATTTCACTGAATTGTGTGAAACAATATCTATATGTAAGATAAATAAAAAAAGGCAAACAGAAGGGGACTTAGGACACTGCCCTGCGGGACACTAGAGAGTGTGATGATGATGGGAGAAGATCTGCCTCCTTCAGGGACCATGCGCTGTTATATTTCACTCAGAAAGCTCTGGATGGGACCTAGGGGACTGCCATGCACGTTGGGACGTTGAGAGAGTTTATGTGAGAGAAGCACGAATCCATCGTATCGAAGGGCTTGAGATATCGATATAACATACATCAGGCTGAGATCACGCGTGGATGGCGGACATTTCATGATGGAGGAGGATAGTCCAGTCAGTTACGTAAGAGAAAACCATGTTACTAGGGGGATATGTATGGGATGGTAAACGAAATCAAACGCTGATGAATAGGTGAATAATTATTTGGCAAATAATTAATACAACAGGTAATAAAGAGATCGGGCGATAATTTGTGATATCCGACCTCTTTCGGAAAGTAATCGACCGAGAAGCAACAGTAGAATATCACACTTATAGAGTATGGCAGATCTACTGCTGAATTCTTAAGGAAGATAAGAATCAGACCATCCAGAACAGTGGACTTATTTTCTGACATAGACGAAAAGAGGGAGAACACTTCATTCAGGATAACATTGTTGAAGCTATGGGAAGCGACATTTTTGATTTAAATTACTTCAAGGAAATTGGAAATTTACACTTCGTAAATTGTTACAATCCCGAACTCCTGTACCCAATTTGTCCTTTTGAATTCCTCTCCATGTCACTTTCCGTAGTATAAGAATGAAGACCTTCTTCCACATTCACTTCCGCCTTTCTCTTGCCCGAAGATCCATCTTAATATGTATTCCAGCCTTACAGTTACTTAGATGTCCCCTAATCATATCCTTACTTCTGTCATGATACTTCTTTCATAACGTAGTTTCATATTGGTTTCCCTCCCGTGTCGCTGCGACGTAAGGGAAATCGTAAAAGAATAATTGTTGTAAATATTGTAAATCAGATTTATTGCGCATTAATTAGGCGCTATACTATTTCTAATCTAAATAAATAAATAAAATGTAAATTAAGCAGTAAATGTATCTCTGCGATGATAGGAATGTGTTACTGTACTGAGAATATAAATATAAATGCGGTTTTAAGCAATCACTCACCCACTATGCTGTGATCGTAATATGACGAAATTTGCACGCGATTTATTGGTGAACTGACAGTGTAAATGGGGTCGTATGAAATGAATTTCTTTCTGTGCTGCCATATTCAGTGGCACAGTCGGTTAGTCATGATCTTGCTGTTCTCAAGATAATGAGTTCGTTACTGAGATCAGTAGTTGTTTAAGCGTGTTTAAATCTGACAGCCCAGTTTCTTTGGCTTCTGGCACGTTGCGGAATTTTTGCTGTACATAGTTCCAACATCCTTGCGAAAATATTGAGAATGTCAGGGGACATTAAACAATTAATATTTATAACTCCTGTGTGTGGCCAAAGTGTGACCAACATTGCACACGACTTACTGTTTAACACATAGATCGTAGGGCTATACTAATACCACGAATTTGTCTGTGCCAAGATCGGAGGATGGCCATATTGCAGGCTAATTAGTTCTGAGGGGAGTGTTTGTTGAAAATAATTGTATAGGTACCCATCTTCCTTCATGTTACGATCAGTGTGTGACCATATGTTTTTTTTTACGTCGCACTAAAAGTTCGGTTTGTGTAAATTACATAAATTATAATATTGTGGACACGAACATAGTCAATCCATCTTCTTTTATGTTTTGATTTGGATGTGACCAGCAATGCGTGAGACTAAGACTCAATAGATTGATAGCGACTTAAGCAACCAATCTCTCTCTCTCTGTGTGTGTGGCGTGGTCGAATGTGGCCGACATTGGTATCGATTTCAAACAATTGAGATGGGATTACGTGTTTCTGTGTTTACCGGCTGCGCTAATAGCCATATCGAAACACCATTACGATAGCATATCTCTCAATGGGGAGCTATCAGGATGCCACAGGCCGTTTCACTCCGGGGGGTGATTCACTCTCGGGTACAAACATGTTCACAAGTATGTGAGATTCATTGCATTAACTAAACTTTCACTCGGTATTATATCCGTCAAAGATATTGCAGTGAAGTTTCTTTAAATATTTTTTCTTAATTCCTTCATAATTGATACATTAAGTATTCCAGGTAATAATATTTTTTGGCATTGCGTTAATACGTTCTTCTGCAAGGTTCTTTTTCCTTATACATCGTTTGCATATTAATAGATAGTTTAAAGACTGAAATGTGGCAATCTTGAAACGTCGAGTTTTCAAATGTGGCCAAAACACGAAGTTCAGTGCTGAATTTTCCTCAGAGTTTACATGATTCAAAAAAATGCTGCAGTACCGTCGTATTACAATACCCAGAGAACTTATTTAACTACTAGCCACGTAAAGTTATAATTACCAGCATTCCCAGCGATCCCACTATATCATTTGTTATTCGACATTTTTCATCCACATTTTACCAAAATCATGGCAATATAAAAAGTTAAAATGTTGCTAAATACAACGCAGATCCTCAACCACGAACCTGGAGGGTTCAGAGTAACAAGATGGATTGTGATCCTAGGCTAGTAATACCTATTAATTGAAGGATAGTTATATGCGAGTTATCTTTTGCAGTGACCAGCTGAGTATCGAAATTGGCTCATCCTTCACCTCTTTTGCTCAAGATTTTAGATTGGACTCATTACTCAATCGGTTGACATTTAACCGTGTTTGTTGGTGAGAACCTCGTCTGAATTGAATTTCTGGCACGTTAACTCCGCAAGCAAATTTTCAGCGAACTCCCACAACCTGCTTTGGTTGTTATTCCTTGTGCTCAATGCAGTCAGTATCAATCTCTTACACTTTTCTACACATAATTGAATTTGCTAAATAATTCAGTACAAAATTTATAATATATTATAGCGTCGATCTCACTCACGCAATCGGCTGGTCCCTGTCACTTTGTTTCCTAGGAAGTGGGTTCTGTGCGGGCTAAGTTCAGTGTCATTTGAGCGTGTTATTGGATTCCGGAAGGTCAAAACGCTCTAGACAGACAAAATTCTGTCACCACGATGTGTGTAAAAAAATTATAATAATTGAAGGTGCTGTAATGTAAAAACCATTACGGTACTATAATTATCATATCACACGCTACGTGGAGATTTATGAACAAATATTACATTAATTTGTGTAATTACAAGTACTAAGGAAATTACTAAGATGTTTTAAAATTGTTGAAAACATTATCTTCAACGGAAAATGTACACAAACATCTTTCTTACTAGCAACCTGTGTTTTTTCTTACAATATATGCAGTTCTACATCACATACATGTATATCTTCGTTAAGCAATTTCAAACTTGAGGCAACATGCTCATAAGTTGACGAAGTAATTCACCGTCACAAAATGTGACGCCCTTTGACTATAATTTTCAATCAAATTGTATCAGAAACTGCATTCTACTACAGTCTTTCAGTTTAGTGTTCAGTTAGTTCTTTTCACGCCGGCCCCGTGGTGTAGGGGTAGCGTGCCTGCCTCTCACTCGGAGGCCCCTGGTTCGATTCCCGGCCATGTCAGGGATTTTTACCTGGACCTGAGGGCTGATTTGAAGTCCACTCAGCCTACGTGATTAGAATTGAGGAGCTATCTGACGGTGCGATAGCGGCCCCGGTCTAGAAAGCCAAGAATGACGACCGAGAGGATTCGTCGTGCTGACCACACGACACCTCGTAATCTGCAGGCCTTCGGGCTGAGCAGCGGTCGCTTGGTAGGCCAAGGCCCTTCAAGGGCTGTAGTGCCATGGGGTTTGGTTTGGTTTTAGTTCTTTTCACATCGTACTTGGCAGGAATTCAAATTATGTGCGCCCTTAATGCCCTGTAGGAAATTGGCCGGTGAGTGGATTGGGAAGGCACGTTCCCAGGCGCTTAAAGACCAAGGTTCTCCAGCGTCTCTTAAAATCCTTAGCAGTTTAAAAGATTTAAAACATAGATTATTGTTATTTAATGATAACCTTAATTTCTTTGTTCCTTTTAATACGTTAACGAGACCTAGAATTACCAAGATTTTGCCTTCACATAAGTTCTGCATTAAGCCTGTTATCACAGCTGTGTGGAATTTGATTACAACGAAATAATAATAATAATAATAATAATAATAATAATAATAATAATAATAATAAATATATCTTACGGCCCTAGCTACCGTATTGCAGAACTTATTTCTCCGGATAACAGGGAAACAGGACTCTGTTGGGTGATCCATGGCTGATTTTTAATTAATTTTGTCAGGTGAACACCAAATATGTCACCAGAGGTCTTTAACGTGCTAACGACCTGCATTATGGAGTACCGAATGGACCATTTTCACTCTTCAAAAATCTGCCATCCTTTGCCATATTTGAACCTGCGATCCAGAGGAAAAACATATGGTATGTTTCGTACTATAATATTCACCAATACATTTTTACATTTTTTAGTGATAGCTTCCTGATTTACAAATTGTTGAATTAGTTCTAGAGCAATTTGGGATTAGAACCGTTGTTGAAAGGCAATATCGCTGTGACTTCCATATCACTGATTTTTCGTTATTTTTAGACATTGAATATCTAATATATGTAACTTTCATTCATCCAGTTCATCATTGCAGTAAAATGAGAATATATTTCTTTGCACCTTTGGTTGTAGAAGGAGTGTAATTGGATTTCCGCGTCTCTAACGGCAGACTGAAGTTCAGTGTCCGTTTTAGACTCTCTCCTGAAGATATTCCTAGAATAGGATATAAAGCTTCTGTTCTCCAGATTGTTAACTAAGTTATGTCTTGAGTCAGAACTCTGATACTCAAAGGAGCAAAATCAATAGTGTGCAGAGTAAGTTTCGCTCCTTCCTAACTTTAGGAAGTTCATGAACCAGAATCCTCTGTCTGGTGACACTGTGGCTTTACCACCAGTCTTCCTCCCTGTTAGACATCGCAAGTTTCGAACTCGGTCTCCCAGTGCCCACGGCGGTAACGAACATGTTCTGTAGCTGTCCTAAATTTAAGAGTCCTCAGTTGTAATAATATAATTAATGTGCTTTACAGAATAAAGTAAATTGAATCATAAGAATGGGCCTAAACTTAAAATGTATCGCTTATAAACTGCTAATTACAGTCTGTCTTACGTCGCACCGACACAGATAGGTCTTACGGCGACGATGGTATAGGAAAGGGCTGGGGGGTGGGAAGGAAGCGATCATGGGCTTAATTAAGGTACATTTGCTTGGTGTGAACTTTAATTTTTCCTAAGGTTTTCGTACTACGAGTACATGCTAATGCATTACAGAAAGTGCTATCATCATTCCTATCTTAAACCATGTTCACAAAGCTTAAGTTCATCCTCGAAGACATATGTAAGCTCCTTCAGAGAAATTCTTTCGATTTCTTGTCCAATGTTATTTGCATTTCTTTTAATGGTCGATTTCTACATCTTGTATTTTGTACTTCCCCGGACGTAAAACTCTGCCCTTTTTTCTTGGAACTCTCCGTGTGATGTCCTGCTGAAATTTTCCACTTCAGTTACATTCTGCAGGATAAGTTATACTACTTATTTCTAGTCCTTAAAAGAAACGTGACTTCATCCCGCGGAGACCATTCTTTGTCTTGACTAGCAGCGAGAGCTCGGTGGAATGTTGCATGCGGTCGGCGAACTTTTTAAATGGTAGCCAGTATATGTACCAAGATACTGTACATGCCAAAATACTTTCCGTTGTCGGGAACAACTTTGACATTTTGCCTTTTTTTTCTCGTGAGGAAAGTATCTGTGAATATTATTTTTCACACTCCAACCAAAAGTGATATTCAACGCTTTGTTATAGTTCTCTCGCTCTTTCTCTCTTTTCTTTTTTCGCGACGCATCGACTCAGATAGGTGTTATGAGGACGATGGGATAGGACTGGGAAAGAAGCGACAGTGATTTTAATTAAGGTACAGCCCCAGCGTATTCTTTGTGAAAATGGGAAACCACGGAAAAGCATATTCATGGCTGCTGATAGTGGGGTTCGAATCCACTATCTCCCGAATGCAACCTGGTAGTATCTTCTGATGTTAGTATAGTTATTTCTCCTCTACCACTGACATTACAACTGATTTAATTCCTTACCGCAGTATAGAAGCCTTCATTCCAGTGTCTGCTGCTCTAGCTTACGCAGTTCTCTCCCACTAAGAGTTAGGAATTACACTACTTTAGCCTTTTTTTAAACAATCTTATTGGAAATTCCTGCTAAGTGCGTAGCCAGTTTGTATGCTTAGGTGAATGCAGAAATGAATCCCACCCATTTTTATTAATGTCCAATGGTACTGCAGAGTTTACAAAGATGTACCGTCCGCCAACGTACTGTAGCTTCCAGTCCATTTGGCTGGGATTTTATGTCTGGCCCTGTCACGAATTTTTTATTTCGTGGACTAGGATACTCCAAACATATGTCCTAAATCATGGTGTTCGCGAAATTTAGAAAGCATCTCGTCAAATTTCCTCTTCTGAATGATATATAGGTATTGTATTACTTGAATCAGTTTTGAGATCATTAAGTGCCTTCAACAGTTTACATCTTGCTGGCTTTCTCAGTATTATTCTTGCGTGATGAGGTATTTTGCGCAGTGAGAAACTTAAAGGCAAATTGTGGAATTCATATTATATTGTAAGGCCGTTGTCAGCGTTTGGTGGATTCCGTTCCGAAACCGGACCATGTAACGTCGAATTCCAGACCGGTCGAACAGTTAATAAAAACGTAAATTTTGATAAATTATCACTTTGTTTAGACTCTACTAATTTAAATAAAGTAGTAAATTAAATGGTAAAACTATGTTGAATTATAGTTTGATATTGGTTTTCAGTAGTTGTATTTTAGTTGTATTTTGGGACGTTCAACATACACTTGTGTATGCATTTTTTAATACGAATTTTTTAAATATTGTATAAGTGATCAACTAAATAACTCATCTGAAATTGAGATACCGTATTAACTGGATAATTTGTTTCCGTAGCTAGCACCACGAAGACTGTCCATGTGCTGCACAATTCAGAGCAACCCGCCTCCGTTTTCTCCATATTAGAAACGGGCACCAAGACCATTCCTCTGGTAGCTGATGGCCTGTTCGACCTGCTCATGCTTAAGATGACCAGTATCTACACTTCCAAGAAGCAGACCAAGATAGAGTCCAAGGGACCTCGATTTGAGATAGGCGACTTCTGCGTTAAACTTGGCAGCGTCACTATGAGCCAGAACTTCAAGGGTGTCCTCGTCGAGGTAAGTACTCCTCTTCTGTATTTGGTACAAGACTGATACGTCCCTCCAGGTCCTATGAATGCCTATCGTTTACAGAGTGCTCAAAACAGTACGGTACAATTGATGTTTGAGTGTGTTTATACATAGGGCTAAGAAAAGTATGTATTGATCTTCGAAAAGTGTCAAAGAATAGTCATGTGAAAAACTTGTACGATCATTTTAATCTAATTTGGTAATACGGCTTCTCTTACTCAGGTTTTATTTTATACTGTGTATACATGCATATTCTGGAAACTTATGAGAGCCCAATGTCTTTAAAGAATATAGGTATACATTTACCAAAAAGTCTGCCTCGTTGGAAACGATGGACTCGTTGCAACAGCATTAGTCAGTCAAGCTGACATTAAACTGGCAGATAGGGCTTGAAGTGAATCAAAATAAAATAAATTACGTTATTCTCCGACAGGAAGAATTAAGCAAGGAGGAATTAATTTCGTTACATGGCTCAGACATTCTACCTTTGGATAGTAAATAAGGACGCTTCATTTATCTGGGTGTCGATTTCAACGAATACATTTTAGATGTAAAATATCATTAGATCTTAACAAATTCTTGCGTTCTAAGCTTGAAATCAGTACAGAAATTGAAAAATTAAATTAAAGTTGATTATGTACCCCACGTACCAAATTTCTTATAAAATTTTGATAGATTTGGATTACATTTCTTGAAATTCACTCAATGAAATACTGCTTCTAGTCGACGAAACGACGAGTTCAATGATGTTTGCATCCTTGAGAGATCTGGGGATCTTCCGTGTACAATGGGAAGTTCATATCCAAGTTAGAGTTCGGTTTCATGGCAAAATGGTTAGTGTGATGGCCTTTGGTCCAAGGGGTTTCGGGTTCGATTCCCGATCGGCTCGGGATTTTAACCTTCATTGGTTAATTCCAGTGGCTCTGGGGTTGGGTGAGCGTGTCGTCTTAAGCATTATAATTATTCATCATCGGTAGAGCTCCATTTCACAGATGCGCATGTCGCCTATGAGGCGTCAACTCGAAGGACCTAATTTTGGCTGTTCACAGTATTCTCAGCAGACGTTATCACCACTAACGCTAAAATGTATCGATCCTTCTCTTGTCAGTTTTCTTTAGGGTCCTTGTTTCGCAGCTGTAAGTGGCTGTAGTGAAAACGATGGCACTGACCAGTTTGCATTTGGTTCTCTCACTAAAGTCCCTGCTTTTCCAAATATTTTTCAAGCTTATTATTGCTTTCTTTCCAAGTGCCATCCACCGCTTAACTTTTTGTAAATTAATGATGTAAAATACCGGCACATTACAGTGACGGGATACGTTTGATCAGATCACCATAATCATTCACTCTGTGGCGAGTATAATGATGCCTCCTGGGTACATCGTAGTCGTCGATTCTACAACCACAAGTTCCGCCACAATGCTAGCGTATGAATCTACCAAAGTTTCTTGTAGAATTTGACGATCAATGTTCTGGTTTTCTCGTTCTTTCCTGCGACTCTTTTCAGTGGACTGGTACCTCGAGTACTACACGTCGCCACATCCGCTGATAAGACGCCACATCCTCCCTGTTTCCAGTCTCAGTCTGATACTTCTTCGTATTAGAATTTAGAACGTCCTTGTATCGTTTTTACTGTCTTTCCTGAATCATCATCCTTTTTGCCTTATCCGTTACGCATTTTGGCTGTCATCATAGCTATGTTTTGGTTTATCGAGCATATTTTTGAAGAGTTGAGCGTAGTTCAAATTATACCATTTCCTCAAGTCCACCAGCCAGGTAGTTCTTCTCCCGTGTCCTCTCCTACCTTCTGTTTTTTTTTTTTTTTTTTCATCCTGACTTAGAGAAACCTATATTGGCATAAATACCTGTATGTCATAGAGCTGGGGGTCATCCAAATAATTGTGTAACGAAATAGTGTTATGTAACAAAATGTGTGATGCGATTTTACCTAGCAACAGTACCTTTAGAGCTGCACAGGCTGTGCACCTCTACAAAGAGAGCTGATCAGGCCGTGGATCTGTATATCATGGCCATTCATCATTAGTTCACATCACAATTTGCACGGTTGCTAGGTAACATCGCGTCAGACGTTTTATTGGAAGACATATTTATGATGATCATTTGATTTTTCCGAAAGGGAAATTTTGCATTAAATTTGCACGTTTCTCATACGGTATCCAAGGTACTTAAGCTGCTTCATTTTTAACAAGAATCATCAATTGAGATTGACAGTTCATTCTACCAAGAACCTCGTTTGCGATGTAGCTTGAAGATCTGCCTGTGCACCTACATTTGCATAACTTAGATCTCCTTTATTATGTTGTTCATCCTTCTATTTAGAATACATCACTTGCTTTCGAAGGCATTGTTAGATAGTGTATGCAGGCCTATTTGTTGAAAGAAGTCATAAAACACTTAACATGGAATGTGTAGATTTTTGAGGTCAGATTGATAGAGGAGGGAAGATAGAGATATTTTAAAATTTTTCAGTCTTTTATAACTTTGGTAATTTTGTATGCTGATTTTTATGTACAACTTTCGATGGCTTCCCAAAAGCATTTGATCATATTGTTACTATTCCACCATTGGGGTGTTCTTATAATGTATTATTACCTAGTCGAATATTACTGTTAATAGCTTCGTGTTTCTTGAACAAGGATATAAATCAAGTATTTGGTACATCTTCTCATTCTGAGAATTCCAGTGATGCTGTACAAGATTTAATGAGGCCATCTATTATTCGCCTGGCGGCGGTGAAACTTAATTACTTGTACAAAAATCGCTTTCTCTGCTAACAAACATTCATTGCTTACGTGGTAATTAACGCGAACAGACCTTTAACCGCCTAATTACAGGAACAGCCGCTGTTAGTTTTTCACGTTACATATACTGTCAGTTACCTTTGCTTCGGTTATTTATCAGCTGACCTTCAATACTTGGCTTAAATTCTTAAATATTTTGTGCGCTGTCGGTGAATTTATAACATTTTGTATATGTCATCATTGTGACTGAACTTACGGGCGTCTATTGTGTTGAAATAGTCCATCTGTTTTTTTTACTAGCGAGCTAATACAAACGCTGTTATCATGCTGGATGGAAACACCATGGAAATGGTTTTCGTATTTCAATTACCTATGATGTTGACTAACC